>NC_134173.1:12251430-12431430 GCF_964188355.1 Buteo buteo | reverse complement strand
AGACAAAACAAAGCCCCAGAATCCCTGCCAGTGACCTGGCCACCACCATCAGGGAATTCAGACCGTCGGGCTTTTCATGCCAATCCTCTCCTGCAGCATTTTGCCTTGAATGCTGTAAGAACCGTGTTCGCTGTTTGTACTCCGAGCTGAAACTTTCTCTTGCAAACCTGTTCATGTGAGAAGGGCTGGCAAATTCAATGCGTTTTGCAGTGATTCCCAGCTACAGTCAGAGCGCAAGGATATATTCTGGGATGGCAAAAGCACAAAGCCTTAAGCAAGCGTTAAAGGGGAGGGCAGGAAGATAATTCAGCAGGAAAATAGGGAGTTGAACAAGAAAGCCTTTTGAATAAGTTATTTGTAATAAGACCATTTTTTCTCTTAGTTAAACACTATAAGCTTTTACTTTGTTCTTTCAAAATGAATAGAAAGTTACTGCTGACGGTGACTGGGGTATTTGCCTTATGTACCCGCGTGCTTGCCTTTTAATCACCGAACTTTTGTTTTGTACTTCACTATTAGTTAGTGATGCAAATGGAGGCTGAAATCCATATGCCTGCTGAAGTCACTTCTCTAGGAGCCCCAGGCACCCTGGGCCTACAGTCTTTGTCATCCTGATCTCTGGTGCTCTCAATAATGCAGCAAGCCTTTGCTCCACCAAAGCGTCACCTGTCTAGGTGAGTCGTGCCATCCCCTATCTGAAGTGACAGCCATCTTTGAGTACCAGCATCTTAACTGACTTCTCTTTCATCATCCATGTTAGAGAAATAACATTTTCGACAAGGTGTTGGGTTTCCCCCCCCCTTTTCTTTATTCTTTCCCCAGCCCCCCTTCACCCCTTAGTTAGAGCACCTGATCAAAAAATTATTTCTGACAAAGATTTCCTGCTCCAAATTAAATGAGCTCAAGGAGATGGAGCATTTTCACGCAGAAAGAAAGTGAAACGTTGATGTTGGAAGTTAATGAATCTGGTAGCAGAGAGAACATTATTGAGACTGGATAATATGATCTAACAGCTTTCCCTCTTCTTATCCTCCCTGTAAAGAATGTATGGAAGTCAGTTATGTGGCATGATTCTAACATCTGTCCTACCCCATAATGGTAATTTGTATAAGTAATGGAAACAGGTTAAATACTTCCATTCTAATGTTGCCAGCAGGGATGAAAATGAACATTTCAATGAAATAATCTCGACAGAGCAGGGAGAGGAGGGGTGGATGGACTGATTCATCTCCGGCTCTCTTTGGTGATCCGAACACTAATGAGAATGCTTGAATGTATAGTGTATCAGATAGAAGGGGAAGAGCAAGTAAATTTCTCAGATTAGAATCACTGTGAAAATATACCCGCATGCAAGCTGCTTCGCTCTCCAATTGCCAGTGTTGGCTAATAATTTGCAGCGTTCATTTTAAGGGGATAGGGGAGAGAAGAGAAGGAGGTGAAGAAGCTTTTTGTTGGTTTTTAATGGAATGCCTTTAAGGGTTATCATTCAACCTGCTAGAAGCACAGAG
This sequence comes from Buteo buteo, assembly GCF_964188355.1. Taxonomy (NCBI): domain Eukaryota; kingdom Metazoa; phylum Chordata; class Aves; order Accipitriformes; family Accipitridae; genus Buteo; species Buteo buteo. The sequence goes on along the minus strand of NC_134173.1, from coordinate 12,429,922 downwards.
GTTGTTCTTGTTACAGTACCTTATCTACTTTTCAGACCCATTGCATTAGAATTAGAGGGTAGGCAGTTCTAGTATTTTGCCCCGCATTTTGCTGCAATTAGAAATGAAAGACACAAACCACTGTAGTAAGGTTATTTGGTTGCCTGATAGTCTGTGCTGCTCCTCAGCCATTGTCATAACTAAGCCATATTTTTCCACTGTAGTGACACTGTAATACAGACACACACACAGATTTGTAGCATCTGTGCCAGAATTTTGTATGAACATTTGTATATACTAATATAGAAAATTTGCAAATCTTCCAGCAGGCATGTTAACCTCTCACAATGTGAGATTTTGGATTCTTTTGTAAAACTCTTATGACTGTATACTGGAAACATATCTGTAAGTGTTTTTTTTTTCCTCTCCCTCATGTTTTTCTGTAACGAGGGAGATGTGTGGCTATAGATTGTCTTTTCTAGCCGTACTTTTTTGCCCAAGATGTGAAATGTGTTCTTGTGTGCAGTGGAAGTCACCCCCAGCCTAGAGTGCAGTTTGTGCAAGGTGACAGTGTGGGCTGTGAAAACTTCTGCAGCTGCTGTCTCCTGTTGGCTGGGTAAATATTAGAAGCTGTGGAAATACATCTGTTGAAAAATGGTGAACACTCACATCGTGCCATTATTGTTTAGTTCCAGAGTAGACCCTGATTTAGTGAAGAATTTTAGACTTAAACGCATCCCTATTTGTTGAAACTACGAAATATGTATTTCAGTGAAAATTATTTCAGTATTCAACTGCTTTACTGAATTGTGGCCTTCAGTACTTAGGTGTTTCTTCTGAATAAATTTATTTATTTATTTGGAAGCTTTAAAATCAGGTCTTGAAGAGTTTACTACATTTAATTTTGTAGACTGTTAAACACAATGATTACTTTTTGTTCTTTTCAAAATAATGTATTCAATACTGAATCCCTTTTTGAATGGAAAAGAATATCTCCGTAGAGGCAGATTCCTTCAAAAGCACAGGTCCGAGGTTACAGAAAGGTTTTATGTGAGAATATTTATATTTTTAACCACATCCTTACATTTTGGATCTCTGTCTGCTTTTTCAAACAATGGATGTGTATTTATAGTGTAAATATTCTCACTGAAGCAAACACAATGTGCTGGGCTACTCACATGTACAATATATAGCGTCTCACGTCCACTTAGATTAGAATGCACAGCTTTTAACACTGCTCAAAGATGACAGTGTATCTATGGGGAAGCATTGGCATCCAGAAGGCACATTTTATAGGCAAAAAATATTAGCAAGGCTAATATATACAAACTGCTCCCCCTAATTTTTAGTTGTCTGGAATTTGAAGCTTTTTCCTCTTTTTCCACCGTGCATTTGCCTGAGTCTGTGGATGCACAAATGAGAAGGAAGAGAAAAGCTGGCATTATGTTCTGTAATTTCTTCTGCTTTGGATATAGTTTTTGTTGAGGAGGATCACTGCTTATATCTGCTCTTGGTATTTTTGTGTGGTTTCAGGACAAGTGTAAACCCCAACAGTGTCTTTGCAGACGCAGGAATATCTGGAGAAGATTGCTGAGAGTTTCTTGGTCACAGAAAGATATGCTGTCTGAAATCTGTCTGTCTGTTGATCTACCTATTATAATTTAGGGGGAGAATCTGAACATCTTGCGCTTTTATTTGACATAGAATATTACTTGTCTCTGCAAGTAATTCTAATAGGAATATTTTTGCTGTGTTTAAAATTCTGCAGCTCGCTTATTTGTCAAATTTCTGTGAGAATTTTAGTAAAAGATGCATGTTTTTAGAAATTAACATTCTTCATTTTGTGTGCTTCTGAATTAGCTCTAACAGAAACCTTTTCAGTTAGAGAATTGCACTGACCTTGCAAAATACCATATGTTGAGTGTGCTGCTATTCATCTTATAAACATTAGTAGTCTTGAATGAAAAGGTATTCTGTATATCCTATGGTAACTAAAGGAGTTAAATAAAATCTTTTTGATTGCAATGATAGAAAATAAACATTTTGGATAAGTTACTCTCTGGTTAAGAAGCATCATTTCTTTATGTTATTTCAGATAACAACTGTACAGACATGTGGGTGTGCAGATGATGTAAATGAATTTATTTTTTTTTTAGAATCTGGCTTAAATTCTGAAATTATAGAAAGTCAGAGTCCTGGCCAATCATACATTCTTAACTCTTATATTGCAGTATATATTGTTAAGGGAGTGAACTCAATCGTGTAGTAGTCTCAAGCAGAACCTAAGACTAGGAAAGTAAGTGAAAGATGGATATTTCACCCTAACACTCAGTTTCTTTGCTTTGACAGTTTAACACCGACCTTTCATGTAGTTTTAACGTTTCTTGTGTGGTTTAGCTCCTTTTATTTTTATGGTAAAGTGCAAAAGAACAAGAATAGAGAAAACACACCGTCATAAATAAATAAAGGTAAATAAAAGGTAGGGCAGTGGCTTGACTAGAGTTTCTACTTAAGCAGATATTTAGATGGTTATATGTAGCAATTATAAAAATACATATTTATGCAATTTAGAATTAAGTAAAGAGATGTAAGCAGATAATTCATATGGATTCTTACAAAATCCTGTATCAACTATGGCAACATTCAGCACCTTCAACAGTTTCTTATATCTATTTATTAAAAATACTGGGATGTGAAAATTAGAGAAAATTGGCATAGTTCCACTGAGGTTAGTAAGAAGATAGCTGTTCATAAAAGCTCAGAATGTGGGCCCCCTCAGTTTTCAGCTTCTACTTGGTGACTGTCTGCTGATCATTACTAAGTTCTGTTGTTTTTTTTTTTTTAAATAAAAATGCCAGATGGTAACTGTCCATTTTTATGCATTTTAGGCCTCAGAGTTTTTTTATTTTTTTATTTGAAAGTAATTTCAGAATCATAAACCATATTCCTCTATAACTGTTGTTTACTTTTCTGAAACTTAAAAATGTATTGTCTTTTGCTGTTAGAAATGACTGAAAACAGGTGTGTTTAATGAGAGAGCTAAGATATCTTAGACTGTAGCCGTGGGAGTGAATTCTGCTTGCAAACCTAGAGTTCAGAACTGCAGCAGTACTACTGTGCTCAGATACCTGCAGAGTGTTTCAACAGCAGCATTAATGCAAGACTGGAAAGCTGACTGACTTCTTAGTTCTTTTGCTATGTCTGTATTTTATTTTTCATTTTATGGACTAAATGCATTTTAAGATTTTTTTTTTTTTTCTGGTTTTATAATGCTTTTCTGGCATCTTCCTGGCCTTTGGCTCCAGGATGATTTCTGTAGTGACTTCTATTGTGCTTAGTACTCACCAGTCCTTTTAAATATATTAGAAAACACCCGAGGCTGATGGATCTGTAAGGAATTGGACCCTGCTTAAAACTTTTTAAAAACCCAAAAGAACAAATTATCTTCTGAAAAAATTTGACACTTAGAGGGCATATGAAAGATGCAGTGGGCTTCTTAAGGTTTAGCACTACCCCAGTACTAGATGGACTACTTTCCTGCTTTATCTTAAAAGATCAGACTGAAGTAGTTAGGGGCTGCATTAAGACTGAATTGCAAAGGTGAATACAGAATGCAATACTATTACTTTTCTAACAAAAAAGAAAGTTTCAAAGAGTGTTCATATTACAATGAGAGAAATTATTTTTATTTTTCAGAAAAGAACTTTCAGAGTGTATTAGCAACTGTGTACAAAAAGGAGCTCAACTTGTACTTACGCTCCCCCCAGTTGAAGAAGGCCTCAGCTTTGTTAACATGATAATATGTATTTTCTTCGTATCACATAGGAGCAGAAGAGCCTCTTTTTCTGGCATTTTTTCAGTATTGTACCTTGGAATGACATAGGCCACATTTCAGCATCACTTGCTGCACAGTTCACCTGACAAGGAGACATATTTTTATTCAATTACTGAAAATTGCTCACAATCCGTGTTTTCTACCTTGACATGCTTATAAATGATCTACATTCCATTATCACTGTGATTTTTTTAAGCTTCTTTTACAAAACTGGAGGGAAATGTGTACAAGTATGTTTTCTGCTTTGCAATAAAAGTGTACATTTATCACTTCGGTACATGTAAGCCACTTCTGTGAATTGGGCCCTTGGAGTAAATGTGTTTTGATGTAATGGCCATCTGCTCATGAATATCACATTTGCTAGTTTAAAAAATAGTTTGATATAGATAAACACATAGTTTGGTAAGATTGTATAGTTTTACCAGGTAGCAATACAATAGCAAAGTTTTATATTTACCGTGAGCCAATAATTAAGCTGGGATGGAGGTCTCAAGTGTTTTGTTTGTTGCTTTTAAAAATTAACATTTACTTTTAGTTTCTGACTGCTGTTTTCAAAATGGTAAATGCAGAACCCACATCAGATCATAACAGGAGGCAAAGTATATGCTAGCCATTTCAGAAAACATAGTCTTGCTTCTCTTTTCACCTTGTAAAAATGAAAGCTGCTCTGTTCTCAGATGGACCCAGTACAGCCAGCCACCAGGAGACCCTGGAACAGCTGACCTGACACACTTGCCCCATATAGCTCCATTGAAGTCAGGTGTCAGTGGCACAGAAATGGCCCTTGAAGCTGTAACTAAAGCCAGTTTGCTGGAAAAGATGGCACTGACGAGATGGAGTTGGTCAAGCCAGTGGTTCTGAGTGCCTAGGTCTGAGGGGTGCAGGTCAGCTGCAACGTGTTGCCTATACGTAGTGCAGTAAATATAGCTCAGTGCCAGGCCATTTTTTAAGTTGATAAAAACTGGTTTACTAGGCTCTTTGTTTGATTTTGGTTTTGATATTATGGTATCTGCTGTGGTCCTGGCACATATTTTACTGCTGAAGTCAAAGTTTATTCTTAGGTAGCACTGATATCAAACTGTAACCAGGACAGAGTATGTGGATTTATAGTATGTGGAGTGTGTGAGTGATGGCGAGTTTGGTTTCTGGATGTATCTTCAAAATTTGTCTTTATGGTTACTGCTTTTAGTACAGAAGACAGCAACGATGTAAAATGTGTGTGTTCGATAACTTTGTCTTGTTTTCCCCCCCGTCTCCCCTCCTGTATTTTAGCATATGTTCCTGAGGAGGAATTGAAAGCAGCAGAAATAGATGAAGACAGCGTGGAAGATGATGGGCTGTCTCTGGACATCCAGGAGAATGAGTATTTGTGCAATGAAGAAGCGGAGATCAAAGAGGCTCAAAGCTACCAGAACTCCCCAGTCAGCACTGCAACTAATCAGGATGCAGGCTATGGTTCGCCGTTTAGTGAAAACAGCGATCAGCTGGCCCATTTCAAAAGCACTTCCTCTAAAGAAGAGAAAGAGGATCCTCAGTGCACAGACAATGTTTCCTATCCACAGGACAGCTTGGCACAAATAAAAGCTGTGTATGCAAATTTGCTTTCAGAGACTTGCTGGTCCAGTTTAGCTTTGGACTTAAAGAAATCCAATCCAACCACCAGCAACAATGGAATCAGCCAGAATGAGAACACCACCAGTACTGACACCAATGCCAATTCCCAGAGTACTAGTACTACCAGTACCAACACTAGTACCAGTACAACCACCAGTAATACTAGTAACAGTAATAGTAACAGTGGTGGCTCGGGTTACGACTGGCACCAAGCTGCATTAGCTAAAACTTTGCAGCAGACCTCATCGTACGGACTTCTCCCAGAGCCTAGTCTTTTCAGCACAGTACAGCTTTACCGGCAAAACAATAAACTTTATGGGTCTGTGTTCACCGGTGCTAGCAAGTTCCGATGCAAAGACTGCAGTGCAGCCTATGACACACTGGTGGAGCTAACAGTGCACATGAATGAAACTGGACATTACCGTGATGACAACAGAGATAAAGAAGCTGATAAGACCAAACGGTGGTCAAAGCCTAGAAAACGATCACTTATGGAAATGGAAGGCAAAGAGGATGCCCAAAAAGTGCTGAAGTGCATGTACTGTGGGCATTCGTTTGAGTCTTTGCAAGACCTCAGCGTCCATATGATAAAAACAAAGCATTACCAGAAAGTGCCTCTGAAGGAGCCAGTACCAGCCATCACTAAATTGGTCCCTTCTACCAAAAAGCGAGCACTTCAGGACTTAGCTTCACCTTGTTCACCTGAGCCGACAGGGATCACTGCAGAAGCTTCACTGGGTGAGTCTGCAAAGGATCAGAAAACTGCCAACCCCTATGTGACTCCAAATAACCGCTATGGCTATCAAAATGGTGCTAGCTACACTTGGCAGTTTGAGGCACGCAAGGCCCAAATACTGAAATGCATGGAATGTGGCAGTTCCCATGACACTTTGCAGCAGCTCACTGCTCATATGATGGTCACTGGTCATTTCTTGAAGGTGACCAATTCTGCTTCCAAAAAAGGCAAACAGCTAGTATTGGACCCTGTAGTGGAGGAGAAGATACAGTCTATACCTCTTCCACCCACCACCCACACAAGGCTACCAGCCTCCAACATTAAAAAGCAGCCTGATTCCCCAGCGGGCTCCACAAACTCAGAGGAGAAGAAAGACCTGGAGAAGGAAAAGGTGGTGGTCAGTGAAACAGAGAAAAAGATTAAAGAAGAGAATGAGGACACTACAGAGAAATTTGAGCCAACAACTTTGTATCAGTACCTCAGAGAGGAGGACCTAGATGATAGTCCTAAAGGCGGAATAGACATATTGAAATCCCTGGAGAACACAGTGACAACGGCTATCAGCAAAGCTCAGAATGGAGCCCCTTCCTGGGGAGGATATCCCAGTATTCATGCAGCTTACCAGCTCCCAGGAACAGTCAAACCCCTTCAACCTGCGGTGCAGAGTGTTCAAATGCAGCCGTCCTACGCGAGCAGTGTAAAATCACTGTCGTCAGAACACAATGCGCTCATCCATTCCCCAGGCAATCTCACACCCCCACCTCACAAGAGCAATGTATCTGCTATGGAAGAACTAGTGGAGAAAGTTACAGGTAAAATCAATGTGAAGAAGGAAGAAAAGCCTTTGGAGAAAGAGAAGAGTTCACCAGTCAAACCCATGTCACCTGCTGCTAAAGAAAACAAGGACTTCCCAAAAGCAGAAGAAATAAATAACAAACAGCAGCCGAAGAAGAGCTCTGAGACAGAAGTTCAGAAGGTCAAAAAGGATAGTCCAGCAGAAGCACATACGCCAAATGGTACAGAGCCACTTAAAACAAAGGTTGCAAATGGCTGTAACAATTTAGGAATCATCACAGATCATTCACCTGAGCCATCCTTCATTAATCCGTTGAGCGCTTTACAGTCCATTATGAATACTCACTTAGGCAAAATTTCTAAGCCGGTAAGCCCCTCTCTGGACCCTTTGGCCATGCTGTACAAAATTAGCAACAGCATGTTGGACAAACCCATTTACCCAACCACTCCGGTCAAGCAGGCTGATGCTATTGACCGGTATTACTATGAGAACAGTGATCAACCCATTGATCTAACGAAGTCCAAAAATAAACCTCTTGTTTCCAGTGTGGCTGACTCTGCCTCATCCCCGCTGAGGGAGAGCGCCCTGCTGGATATTTCTGATATGGTGAAGAACCTCACAGGGCGTTTGACACCCAAGTCTTCAACTCCATCTACGGTGTCAGAGAAATCTGATGCTGACGGGAGCAGTTTTGAGGAAGCTTTGGATGAACTGTCACCAGTACACAAGAGGAAGGGCAGACAGTCCAACTGGAACCCTCAGCATCTTCTGATCCTTCAAGCCCAGTTTGCTTCCAGCTTGAGGGAGACCCCAGAAGGCAAATACATTATGTCGGACCTAGGTCCACAAGAGCGGGTACACATCTCTAAGTTTACTGGTCTTTCCATGACCACAATTAGCCACTGGCTGGCCAATGTGAAGTATCAGTTAAGGAGGACAGGTGGAACTAAATTTTTAAAGAACTTGGACACAGGACATCCTGTTTTCTTTTGCAATGATTGTGCCTCTCAGTTCAGGACTGCTTCTACATACATAAGTCACTTAGAGACACACCTAGGGTTTAGTTTGAAGGATCTGTCAAAGTTGCCACTTAATCAGATTCAAGAACAGCAGAATGTTTCAAAAGTCCTCGCAAACAAGACTTTGGGCTCACTTGGAATTGCCGAGGAGGACTTAGGCTCCACATTCCAGTGTAAGCTCTGTAACCGAACTTTTGCAAGCAAGCATGCAGTCAAACTGCACCTTAGTAAAACACATGGCAAGTCCCCAGAGGACCATCTGATCTATGTAACTGAGTTAGAAAAACAATAGCGTCCAGGTAAGCAGCCAGGTATGCAAGTGACCACAGGAACATTGCACTAAACTTCTTCATAGTACTGCACTAGGCCTGACCTGAGCCTCTGAAATCAGTCTTACTTTTGTTGCTGAACTGCCTATCTGGACCTTGTTTTTTCTTACACTTATTTTGTAGTTATATTTATATGCTCTTTGTCTGATCTGTGCATGGTTATTTTTTGTTTCTGTTTTTATTTTTTGTGAGTCAAAGTCTGACCTTTATTTTCAACATCTGTCCTTGATGTTAAGCTATCTTTTGTAGAATATAGTGGGAGACACTATTGAGAGACATTAATTTAGCCGTAAAGAAAGACACAAAGAACAATGATAAAGAGACATCCTAAAATTACAAAGTTGCCATGACAATAAAGGTCACAGAACCTGGTAGTGTCAAGTTTTAACCCTCTGAGAACTGTAATAGCATTTCTGTGCCTTTCCCAGTGACTAAGTGAGTAAATAAGGAAAAACAAAACAAAACAAAAGGCTTAAAGGCATTTCATTCAAATAAAAGCTGTGTCGGAAGCAAAACTTTTTTTTTTAAATGAATGAGCTTCTTTTTTTTTTTTTTTTTTAATGCAGAACTGGTTTGTGAAGAAATTGTGCATGCAGTCCTTGGAAGAAGGAGAGCTGTGTAGTACTCAAGGGGTTAGGAAGCCACAACTGTATAAGTTAAATAATAATTAAAAAAAAGCAAACCAAGTTGCCACTATGCCCAAACCCTCTGGATGCTGAGAATTGCCACTTTTTGGCAAAAAAAAAAAAAGTATGCAAGCTGTTATTTAAAACAAGTGTAAAAATGCTCTTTTCTTTCCTTTTTTTTTTTTTTTTCCTGTAAAATACTGCAGTTTATAGTTATTTACAAATGTTAAGCTTTGGTACAAGCTGACCTTTCTATAGTGTGCTGCATTGGTAAATGAAAACAAAAAAAATGGGGCAAATGTTGGATTCTGTTCCTTGTAAATTGCCAGCATCAGCTTAAAAAAATACATGTTACATATCGTACCATTTTAAACTGTTCAACTTTCTTTGTACCTTCTGGCTGTATGCTTTCTCTTTTAACTTTTTATATTGTCATTTTATATTCGATTTCTGTGTATATAATGTAAAACCACACTTTTTGAATAAAATTTAGTTCCTGCAGCTTGATATAAATAGAGGAATTTTACTGGCACCTGCATCTTTCCAGATGCATGTACTTAAAGGAACTATCTGACAAAAAAATAAATAAATAAAAATAAAGCAAGCAATGCACTATGAATTATACATTTTGATGTTTTATCATTAATATTGTACAGTACATTTTGGTTCACACAATTAAATCCACTGTTTTCTCAAGTGTAAAATAAACCCACATGCAGTTCTTGATTTACATACATTGTCATGTCGTCATTATATTGCCTTTGAGGTGTTATTCCAGCAATAAGAGGCATCATTTATATAATCAACCAGGAAAAATCTATTTGAAATCATCTCTCATGATCTGTAAGCTGACGTGTTTCATTTGAAGCCGTAATACTAATAACCTCTTAAAAGAGATTTGCAGCAGGTACGTACCGCAGAAGGTACAGGATCAGTGGGTCGCCATCAATTAGCGACGGGCATTCTGCTCATCACTGAAGTACACGAAGGGCTGCAAAGGTTTCGGCCAAGTTGATTTTCCTATGCTGTATGACTGTGCCCGTAGTCATTTTCTGTGTGTGTTCAAAGACCATCTCCTCCCTTCCTTCTCAGGCAAAACACCTTTTGATTTCAACAGTTGCATAGTCAGAGGCTGTGGCTTCTGCCCCTGTAGTCTGTTGAATGCTGCGGTACTTGCCTTTCTGGCAGCGGTGAAGACCTCTGAGGCTTTGACACCAGTTTTTACTTACAGTACAAGAAGGCAGACCTGCGTTTCTCTGTACTTTTTAAATATTGCATTTTGAGGTAAGCTGAGTGCTATCATATCAGGTGTTTCCCTTAATCTTTATTTCTGTTCTGTTGAATGCAGATGTCATTTAGAATGTAAAAGAGAGCTGTCAGAGCCTTCACTACTCTATCTCCTGAGTGCTTTGACAGTTACAGTGTATGAAAGCCTGGGATCTGCTATCCATTACACTTTTTGGAGGGGCTATTAAATATGAGGACCTAGAGGGGTTTGCTTTCACATGATATTAGTGATACTATTTCGTTATATATACTTCTGTGTACGTATGTGTATTTCTGCTCCTTCTTTTCAGTTCTTCTGAAAGTAATTTGAATGTAAGACCTTTGCTTCCAAATACAGCGCAGTTCTACATTTAATCTTTAGTTACAACCCCAGAAATATTCATGCATTGTTCTGTTTTCTGCAAGAGCCTAGCAGGTCCGGGTCGGTTACATTTACATAGTATTTCTAAGTAGTGCAAGAAAGTGCCATGAGGTTTTTTTTAAATGTCCCTTACTTTCTTCGCTGCTAACTACCTATGTCCTTCAGGGGATCTAGCCATTTAGACATTTCAGTTCAATTACTGGATGATTATGTACTTTGGGCCCAAGGGGTGGTGAGGAAGAATAACAGTCAGGCCTGTGGCTGTAATACAGAGTCTTTAAATAATAACCCTTTGAAGTTTTGTTTACTTTACCACAGGCCTGCAAACATGTGATTATAGAATATGCTGTATTACATTGCAGTAGTGGGTGAAAAGGTTGAAAGGGAGAAATAATAGCTCTAAAGTGGGTTTGAATCTAATGTAAATCCATTAAAACTCATTTTGAAACACGGCATGTAAAGTGAGTTCTCAACACCAGGTGACTCCCTCGAGAGGTGTTTATGACATTGCTAAATCCGTTCAGTTCTGATAGCTTCAGAATTGGTCAATCACTCATCATCTGTGCCAGCATCTGAAGAAAGTCCATTTAGAATAAACTAGCAGCCTTACCTGGTGACTATGCTGATGTAACACTTTCTAAGACTGAAATATGAAGTAGCTGAAAATTTGAGGGCTCTGATGTTTCACTTGCTTAACAAAATGAAGCACAGTGACAGTATGATCTTTATTCTTTGGAGTTTTGCCACTTTTGGTTTGAATATTGCATTTCCGAAAAATTTCCTTTTTTAAAAAAAATTGCACAGTTTAAAACCGAGTTACTCTTTTCCTCAAAATTGGTTTGCAGGTTTTTTTCTTCTTTATTTCAGTCAGATTTCAATGAAGGTAAGTTTGTGCTATTCTACTAGTAGCTACTAAAGCTACTGCATGGAAGAGGCCACATAGCCTTTCAGGACTGGTGTTGAAGAAGAGAGATGTAACAGCCTTAAAACCCGTAGTAGCCTCTGTAAGCCTGTATACCTGTTTTGTGATGTATTCAAAACTCATTGTATCTGATTCTTTTCAGAGGTGTATAAAGCTACTTTTTTTTCAGCATTGCATGGCTGGTATTTACATGTTTGCTTGTATCTATTCTGAGAGGGGAAGAGCTTGGTTTGTCTGTTTCACGGATTTGATTTCTGCTTCTGTGCACTTTTCTGTGTTGCTATTTTGAAGCTGATGCAAACCACTGCAAATTTGAGAGGTCTGTGTACTGATGACATTAGTCCTGAATGAAATGACTTTTTTTTTCTTTTTTAATAGCATTTGGTGGGATATTCACTAATGTCTTCTGCAACGTAACTTTGTTACGGCTTTCTCTAGGTAGTTACGCTGGTAATAATGACACCAAACATAATCTGTCCTTATCATCGAGGCCGCTAAAATGCAATTGCAATTAAGTATAAAGGCATAAAAATATACACATTACCTTGCATTAGGCTAATCAAGGCACACTGCATCAGCTTCTGCCTGCAATTTCCAAAGCCATCTCAAATTGGAGCGTGTGATATTCTTCAAATAATATGGCAGGGGTCCTGGTTAGGAGACCTCCAAGGAGAGGCCAGTTTCCATGTGGAGTGTTCTCGCAGCTCTGTAGGTGTTGGTCTCCTGGCTGATGCAGAATTGAGTTACTCTCCCAGCATGAAAGTAGCAGGAAGTGGGATTTCACCATCTGTTCACTGAAATTTAAAAGCAGGGTCCTTCTCTGTCCATGTATGAAAATAGAATGCTAACCCCAATTTACTGGCCAGATACAAATCCAGATAATATGATTCTTCCAAATCTTTGTTCCCCCTGCTGTTCTGATTGAGTTTCTTCTTATGATGGTTCATGTGGCTTTGCATAGTTTCTTTTCATCACTGTGTGTATAGTAGCCTTCATCCTACAGGTAGGTGGAGTGACCACATTTTGGGATGAAAGATGCTACTCTAAGTAAAATGTGATACTGTACCACTGAGAATGAGAAGCTCCAGTTACTCTGTTGTGAAGATCACTTTTTTACACTCCTCTCTCCAGTCCTGTCTAGTGACCTGCTGAATCAGGGTCAGCATGGTCAAAATGTGTCTAGTAAGTTTTTATCTTAACTACTGTTACCTCTGGTTTTTCCCCTTCCCTGTAAAAAATATGAAGTTTAAATTTGATTAGCTGTGGCCAAGTTGTCAGGATTTTTATGGTTTTTACTTCTGGATGAACTTCCTAGTGTAAAAAATGTGGGGGAGGATTAACTGTTAAAATTATTCATTCTTTTAAAAGAAGCATTTCTCTAACTAAATTGTTCAGGGCACAATGGGTTGACCATCAGTACAGCCTAATTCTGAACAAATTTAATATAGTGACAGTGTACAGTCCTTCTGTCCAGAGTGGTTGTGTCAGTATTGTCTGAAGATGCAGATTAAAGCCTGACAGGTTCCTGACCAGGTTTGTCAGATGTAGGACTCCTGCAGCCAAATGCCACGCGGTCACTTGAGGAAGGAGGGTTGGAGTCTGGTTGCCTGCAACCCATCTGCTCCTGTAGGAGTCCAGAGCTGACTCATTTGCTCAGAACAGCATACATTATGAAATCTTAAGGGCTGATGGGACGCATTAGGCAAATATAGGCCAACCTTTCAGGGTCATGCAGGTGGAAGTCATCTGTCTTGGTACGCATAACAACTTGTCCAAAGCCATCTCCTTAGAGTGTGTACTGACTCAAGTTTGTGTTAGAGCTTGTCTGTGAAGCACAAAGTGGGGTGGTACCCGTAGTTCCTACCCAAAAGGTGACACACATGATGGTGGAATCCAGAAAGCAGCATGCTAAAAGTCCTGTAGTCAGAAATAATGCCCAAAGCTCCTGACCAGCAGGTAGAGGTCTAGCCACTAGAGCATGCTCTCAGGCACCGTTCTTTACTCCCTGGAAAGTTTATAATCAGAGTAAGTAGTTGAGTTCAGTCCATTATAATCTGGATGGAAGATCCAATAGCTAAGAGCAAGCAGTTTCTTTCAAGTAAGTTCACTCGTGGACTGGTGGGTGCTAAATCAGTTTGGCAAAACGCATAACCTGCTAGCTGGCACTTCGGTTTCATTATATCATACTGTGTAACACCATGCTCAGAGTCCCTTCATCCCTTGACATTCCTTTCAAAGGAGTTTGGATACTCAAGACTGCATAGTGCTGAGGTCAAATAGCAATCCTGCTGAATTACTTGAAATCATGAGGTTTGGTATTTTTGAATGGCAGGATATATTGCTGTATCTTGGAAATGGGTGTTGTCTTCAGATGTGGACAGACAGATTGGGTCACGTGCCATTTGCCACCATTCTGCAGCTAGCGGAGACGATTGCTGTAAAATCCTGAATACTGCCTCTGGAAGTGAAACCCAGCTAGGGAAAAACAAGATTTCTGCCACTCTCGCCTTCCTCTCTCCCCCCAGTACTGCACAGCATATTGGGACACGCAAAGAAATTATGGTTTAACCTGAGCAGTTCTGAGTTGCAGCGTTCTGTAAAAACTAACCTTCTTCTTCAAGTCCTGGTTAGGCTTAGTTTATCGCTGCACAGTTCCAATGTGTAATGTCTTAGTTGTTGTCATGGAAGCACTGCTACAGGCTCCGTGTCAAGAACATCCTCTTCTTCCCGCTCTCCCCCCAGTCTCCAGCATAGCAAGGAGAACTGGCAGAGCGGCTCTGCAAGTCACCATCGTTCTGCAAGGAGTTTGAGGGTGGACTGGGAGGGAGAGGAATGGGTTATCAGGGGATTTTAATCTTGATAAAGGGGTACAAAGTTTTATGTTTTCAGACGACCTCTTCACTTCAGCTTAACCCTCTATGCCCGGCAGTGCAAGAAGTGGCTCTTGAAAACGCTGCCCTTTGGCTTCAGGGTCTTTGACATCTCATTGCTTAGTACTTATAAAGGTGAAAAAGTTGTGTAGTAGATCACTTCTGTTCATCCCATGTTCCAAGGGATAGCTCGACCCATTGTAGGTAGGATGTGAGATTCATTAATGGCTTTTCTCGCTGGTATAAGTCACTCCCTAGGCATTTTCGTTCTGGAGTTTTTTTCGATTTAGACTAAAGTACTTTGGAAGCAATTTAAGCCAAACTGGAAAAAGCCACTTTTATTCTGTAATAAGAAAAACTGCCCAGGGCTGCTGTGGCAGGGAAACTGCCTAATGCTACCAGTGTAACTATAATGGTTTAACTGGAAAATCCTCACAGTAAAAAAGCTTTAAGTTTATTAATGTGCAAATGCTGTCTTTGAAAAACACTGCAGCCTCAGACACTGCCCACAATTGGTATATTACCTGGCAGTCCAAGGTCAAACACACTCAGCATGTTTGCAATGGGCATGCTGCATTAATAATTATATATAGTAGTATCTGAGTGTGTAGCATGATGATAAAATGTGGTTCAAGGATGCACCGTATAGCACATTTCTTTTTGCAGTCATGTGTGTCTTTATGTTCAAGGGAGAGTTGTATTCTTAGCTGCCTCTAAAGTGCTATCTTGCTAAAGTTTGTAGCATTTAGCATTAACTGTCTCTACTATTTCTCATCACTACTTTTCTGTGGTGGGATAATGTGAAAAATTAGATAGCTTTGCTCTAAAAAAGGCATCAGGTCTAGACTTAACATTGCATGGGGATCCTCCGCCCCAGTTTTGGGGGTTGGTGAGTGTCACATTTCACATTTTTTAAGTGTGCTTTGACAACTAGGAATCTGGAAAAGTGCAAAGAAGATATAGGACCGAGGAACGACTAAGAACAGAGTCTAACAATCAGCAGCCATCAGAAGGATAAAAGCAGCACAAAAAAGAATTGGAGCTTGGAGATCCACTGTGAGAAGAAGGAAAAGATGGGAAAAAGAAATGATAGGAGAATAATTGCTATTAGCAAGAGCAGATGGCAGGGATTTTGAAAGCTAGGACTGAGAGGGGTGAAAAGGGAAAGGCTGGAAGGCCTGTTTGCCTGTTAGAAAACAAAAGGGGACCTAGCTAGGTAAAGCTCAAAGGGGCTCTGTGCTGGGAGATATGAACGTGCCCGAGTGATGTTTGGGAACCTCTCTGACCTCTTGCAAAAAACATGGAATGAGGCTGAATTTGTCTCGGGAAGGAAACAAGGTTTTGTAGTGGACAGCTGAAGTATTCAATGTAAAGACTTCACAGGGTTGCCTGTTCAAAAACTGGAGGGTCAGGGAGAGGGAAGAGAGATAAAGAGGGAAGCGTGAGCAAAGAGTTTGAATGAAACGTGATGGTGAGTGCTCTTCACCTGGTGTTGCGTAAGTCAGGGAGAGGAGAAAGAGGAAAGCTTTGCATGGGAGAAACTTAATGGTTGTTTTGTTGCTGGTGGTTGGGGTTTTTTCCCACTTTGGTCTTTCTAAGAGCAATAACTACATTGAATTTGTATTGCAATAGCAATCAGGGTCCAGGGCCCTGAGTATGCTGGTTGCTCTAAAAACACACAGTAGCAGTAGTTGCCATCGTCTCATTTAAGACGAGACATAACAAGTGGGTGTAAAAGCCATCAGAAACAGGGGAGAAGGTGGTGCGATTTCATAGGCTATGCATGTACATAAATTGAGCGCTTGTGAGTCTTTTAATTTTTCAAGACATTATAATAGAAGTGTCGCAGTCTCTACTGGCCATCCACCTAGCTGCTCTCAGTTGGCAACTTCACTATTGATATCTGGGCATCATTTTAAGTGAGCACTTAAGGTTGAGTATCAAGGGAAGGTATTTATAGTTTCAGCAGAGTGGGTTGATAGCTATTCCAGCCCCAGATGGGAATTGGGTTACGTGACAGATCAGGCTGCCTTCCAATTTTATCCAATACTAGCGATAAGGGGAGGGGGGGAGGGAGGACAGCTGCAACCGTATAGTCCTTCTAGGGTTAAAGATCCTAATGCTTTAAAGAGAATGTCTAAAAGAAAATTTCTTTCTGAAATAATTTATGGAAATGCCGTGCTCCCTTTGAAGGTTCCATGTCACTGCATGGCACTACGCAATGTTCTCTTTCTTCACCTGTCAGGCAAGGACCACCTCGAAGAGTCTCACTGCTGATTACTAGTTAATTGTCATTAATAAGTGACAACTGACATTATGGGGGCTTAATGCAGAGAGAACAGAAAAGAGCCACAGATATTCTAATGAGCTGACTCCTACGTGCCCTCTATTGTTGTCGAAAATGAGGAGCTGTCGTCATTGTTCAGGAGATGGGCTTCAATTGCTCTGGAAAAATATTCTCTTTTAATTTCTTTATGCATAGATAATTCCTGGTGCACTCTCTCTCCCTCTCTCCGTCTGTCTCTCTTGCTCTTTCTTTCTCTCATACACACACACAGAGACACACACACCTTTCCATGAACACAGTGAACACTTCCACTGATGATATACAATATGTATTAAGACACAGTAAAGCTTTTTAAGTACTTTGATTTAGATACGCACACGTGCAAGCATATGCGTACGCACACACACCCCAACTATCTACACAGAAATGCAAATCACCAAGATGTTTACTTTATTTTAAGACTCGGGAAAGGGCTAGTCACGGACAACTTCGCTAAGAAAAGGAACCAAAAGGGGATGGTCAAGACTATATGAGCTGATGTATGAATTTAGGATTGAGGAAGTCCTGTTCTGTCCCTAGTGCGAGGAATTTTGAAACGATGGCAATGAGTGCACACAGATTTCAGATACAGGTACCTAAAATTAGGTCCTTGCTCTTAATTTAAATAGTAGCTTAATGACTTGATGATTTTCAAAACTGTCAAACAGGCAGGAGCTCCCTGGGAGGTGGTGGTGGCTGCGGGTGCTCAACGCTGCCTGCTGAAAGTCAAATCCATTCTTTGCACACTCTTGGAAAATCTCAGCCAGCAGAGGGCCAGGAATCTGGGGGAGGTGGTTTAATTAGGCATCGAGCTCCTGGTTGCATTTCCTGAGAACTGTAGAAAACTAGGACTTCTGCTTACACCAGACAAGTATGATCAATCCAGGATAAACTGAATTCTGTGCAATGCCAGATGAAATGTATATATACATATAAAAGAGACTCTCTTCCTTTGCAGATTTGGGATAAGCTGGGTTGCTGACGGTGATGCTGACAACCACCACCGAGAACTTCTCTAAAAGTCAGGAAATCACCCGTGATTCTTGAGGTAAAAATTTAGGTGAAACAAACTGAAGCCAGAGGTGGTGTTATGATGATGCCAGCTTCTCCTACCAATTTTGAAGCAACACAATCACCTGTATCAAGTCACTAAGTATGGCCGGTACTTGAGGTCTAAATTGTAGAAGAGGAATTTTCTATTGTTAGCAATAAATATCCAAGAGTTTCCATTCTGCAACAATAAATTGCATGTGTGTACTGCTCTCTAACATTTAAGACTGAGCAGGTTTGCCTGAGAAGTGGTTTTTCCAGTGTCTTTTGACTGTCTGCACAAAGGGGAGAGCCCATCATTTTAAGGGGAATTTAATTTCCATTGCAAAGCTCAAGTTTAAAACTCAAAACTCACAGGAAAAAAAAAATGAAAATGAGATGCCTCTCTTATATTGTGCTCGGAGCGAAGACATTCATTAGCATTCTCTGTCTTAACTGCCTGCCAAGGCCCAAACAAAAGATACAGTCTGGAACAATGGCCTGAAATGAGGAACACAACTGAAGCAGCCATGCAGGAAGCCTGCCATTTCCCATGGTTCGAGGACCTGGAGCCAATATATAGTGGTCTGAGCACACGTGTGGAAGTGGAAAACACCTCAAATGAGAGTAGGTCATCTTTTTTTTTCATGCTGGGCTTCTCACTGAACTCAACGGATACCATGTCTTACAATGCTATAGTGCAACTTGATGGGCCCTAATTCCCAGCTCTGTATGTGACTTTGAATATGACCTCTCTGTGGCTGAACCTACCCGTCTTTTAAAGAGATGAGATAATGCCTCTATGGCAGAGAAGACACATGCTGTAATCTGTGGTGAAAGAGTTTGTAATACTGCGTAGAAAGCATTTCTTGACATTGCCAGTGTCTTTTCAGTTACCGCACTGTCTTTAAAATTTCCTTTTGAAGAAGGCAGTTGAAAAGATCACAGTCCAAGCCATTTCAGTTCCTGAGGCAAGAGGTCAGCTTGATGCTCTTTGTGGTGCTCCTCTACCTTCTTACCCTCTGGGTTAGGAAGCTCCCCACTGCCCACCACTAAGCTCAGTCTAGGGTCACAGCTGCCAGGGCAGTTTCATATCCAAATCTGTCACAACAGTTGTTACTGTCCTCATAATTCTTCCCTTCTTGCTTCCTTTCTAGCTGCAGCTAAACAGTTTTGGCAGCTCCTGGAACTTCTCTGCCCCCTGGACCCCAGGAAATCTGATGCTAGATACCGGTGATGTCAGCTGAAGTTAGTGTGTTGAGTGGAGCGGGTAAAAGTTGGGGTCCCAGGGAGACTGGGTGTTTATTGCTTTTAATACCATTGATCTTATTAATGCTGCTGGAATGTAGTAAAAATTGGTAAGAGTAGTTCCTGAGTGGAGTTGTTCCCTTCTTTATTGAAAGTCCAGCGGACTAAAATTGAACAATTGTTCTTCTGCCCTATGTACTTCTTCCCTCTCAAATGAGAGCCGTTAACCTTATTTTCATTGCGTATGTGTACTAGAGATTGTCACTCAAGACCTCTTACACATTTTCGCAAACACTTTCAAATGACTGGGACTCTGACTGTGGTATTCTTCTTTAAATAATTTACAGTCATTAAAATGACATCAGACTATCTCCAGTTCTGGCATTCTTTCCAGTCGCTGTCTCTCAGATGTCTATGTGGGATGAAGGTAAAGCTGGGTCTGTAATGATGGATGTCCCTTGCAGAAAGTGGTTTAGAATAACCCAGGACACACAACAAAGCCAGAACTGGAGATAGTCTTATCTCACTTTTAGAGCTGTAAATTATTTAAGGGAGCGCTCCAGCTCCAGGAAACTGAGGTTACAGCAAATATTAAGCTTCCTGTATGGCTATTTTTCTTGTGTCAGGTGGTGTGGCAGAGTTTATTCATAGGCATTCAGGGGCTGTGGAAATAATCAGCAAATGAGGAAAATATTTCATTTTCTTTTGCTATTTCTCATGTCAGATTTCTAAAGAACTAAGGCTTGAGGTTTAGGGCCCTTTGTGTTGAATTCAGATCCATAAAAATCCTCTCGATGGCTAGAAAATATTGTGCCAAACTAATAGATGCATTGTCAATAGAGATTATTACAACTTCACAAAATGCTCCAAGTAACAACATATCATTTATCTATTCAAATGCAAGACGCTCCAATACAGTGACTGTTAATAAATAACTAACTCGAGAAACAAAGCGATGAAGTTGCAATGCATGAAGTGCTCAGTGATGGCTTGTGCAGTCTATCTTGCTTCAGTTGGCATCGAAAGCTTAAACATGCTCCCTTCTTTCCTCACACTCCTTGCTTGGTACATAAAATATACATGAAAACAAGCTGGGATAACAAATACCTACACGCACTGCTGATACTTAAGAGGAAATTTCTGAATTATCTTGGAGGGGGCTGCTTCAAGTGATAGCAGCAGGGGAGGGGGTGCCTCCCGTGGGCCCCCCATGGCCAGCAGCAGGGGAGAAGGGGCCCCTCCACAGGACAGGGCAGGGCAGCAGCTCCTTTAGCCCCTCTGAAGTCCGTACCTCGCCGCTGCCTATCCTGGCAGCTCTACGGAGTAAGCTAGAGCTAGTCTTTCCCTCTCCTCCTTCCTCGAGGCAGCGGTGAAGCCTCCAAAGACACACGGAGCCGGTCAGCGAGGAATGGGCACCTGCCGTCTCTCATGGGGGGGTGCCTGCCAGATCCTTCCGTCGCCGCAGAGCACGTGGACATCCCCCATCCGCGAGGGAAGCGCGAAATCCTGCCTCCTTTAGTAACCGACACAGGGACAAGGGGGAAGAAGAAGAAAGAAGGAGATTTGATTGTTCATATCAAAGCGTTAATTTCTTGAATTTGGAGGTGGAAAAAGTGTGGCTTTTGTTCCGGTAACAACTCTTGCCTTTGGTTTCTTTTTAACATTATGCTGACGGTAAGTAGGTAAAAATCATACTCATTTGTGAAAAAGCATTTTTTATGTACTGTATATAACAATATCAGGAGATGGGGGTAGAATTTCAAAGTGGTACTTTTCTTTGGTTCCTTCCCTTTCAATAGCTGTTGTTTTGATTACTCTGTGCCTTAGGCTATCATTAGAATCTTTTTGTGTGTGGAAGTATTAAGTCCATAAATATGAAAATAAGCCTGTAATTGACCCATGGACTGAATTTATTTCCATTAGATTCTTCTGCTAGTATAAAAAGCACAAACTGGAAGAGTGATATTTATGTGCGTGTGAAGCTCCCCAGCTCTGATGGTATATCATATATTTGATAACAAGGTTATGCTCTTAAAGGGACTACTCAGCAAGACAGGGTGGGGAAAACAGGTGTCTTATTTTAGTTCTGAAAGCAAAACTGGGTACAGCCATAAAATACACGCACAGCACATACCATCATTTTGATTAATCGGACTGCTACAGAACAGCTTATAATGAAAGCTGATCAGCATGTCCCAATCAGTCTCATTAGGTTCCTCTGCAAACACCTGGAGAAAGGCAGCCAGCGGAGGGTACTTTGGAGGCAAGAGGAGCCGAGTGATCTACCACTGAAAACACCAGGGTTGCCACACCTGCTTGTGTGCTTTAATGGAGCTTTATGGTACGCGAGGAGGTTTCTCAGTTAAGTGGGACATAAAGCTCAGCTGCTTTCTGGGGAGGCTGTGTGCTGTTGCCGTGCCCTATGCATCATGCGTAATATTCCAGTTGTTGCCTCTGTTTGTGGCCACAGCTGTAGTTCTGCTGAGCTGCTACATAAAGTTTTCCGGGGTTGCTGTTGGTTTTTTTTCCTTCTGGATCTTTCCACCTTCCTGCTGTGTGAAGGGACCATATGGCACAGCTATTACATCAGGACCTGCAGGCAATTCCCACTCAGGCAGTACACCGGAGCAGGGCTGCACATCGAAGAAGAAAATGAAGGAGGGAGGGAGGGAGGGAGGGGAGAAGGTGGGCGAGATTACTTCCAAGAACAAAATCTCAGAATATTCAGGGCTTGTGTCGTGAGACAGGCAACTCCCCCCCACCCCCATGAGCCCCATTATCGTCCGCCGCAGCCTACTATCTCTGCGTGGTACAAGATGCTGGTATGGTCCTCTGTTCCTCACCGAGGTCGGGAGGACCGTAGCTTGCAGGGTCCTCAGTGCCATGGCCTTGCTCAGGGAGTGGCTCTGGGCAGCCCCCTCTGGCTGTAATTTGGCAGGTGTATGGCATGGCATGGTATAGCATGGCATGGAAGGTATATATATATATGTTCCCAGATAATTTCCACCCACCCCACCCCAGTCTCTCTCTTCTTTTTTACCTTATGTGCTGGGGACTGACCATTAATATAGGCCAAAGGGTATCATACAATTAAACAAATTATAATTGAGACACTGAGGTTTTTGTTTGTCTGACAAATCTAAATTTGTATCAAGGGGGTTAAAAGTGGAGAGGTCTTTCAACAGCCTTCTCATTTGTTTCTCCTAGTAGCTGTAGCGACCATTATTAACACTGCTTTGAATTAATGGCCAATTGTCCTATCATAGTTTAAGAAATATGATGGGCTGTGAAACCAATCCCAAACAAGATTCTGAGTACCTAACACATCTAATTAAAAAGAAAGAAATTAAATGGTGGCAAATAAGATTGGTATCTGATCTCTAGCCAGTGCTGCAAAGAACAGAGAGGAGGCTTGGTTGTGAAGCTCTTCCTCCATCATGCAGGAGGTCTCTGTGGTACAGGTTACAAGGATGACCCTACAAAATTTATCTGGAACATCAGTTACCTCTGTGGCCACGTGTTTCCCTCCGTGCAAGACCTTCTTGCTGTTATGTGGGATCTCATTACTTCATAAAGAGGAGAGCCTGTGTATGGGATGGTCTCATCTGCACATAGTAAGTTACGCTTTCTCTCCATGGATGTGGTCCATTCACAAATGATGTCCAACCAGTCCTGAGAGGGAGGAGCACCTTCTGCATTGCTGATTTTTTTCACTTCTTGGCAGATAACTAAAACCAAGATTATAACATTGGCTAGATGTTTCCAAGATCACTTTTTTGAAATGCTATGTGGTATTGTGACCAAGTTTAAAGAAATCACTGCCGCACCCTATAGACCTCAGAAACCAAAGCAGAACACCTGACTTCATGGTTGAAAACACATTAACCATCAGGCAGGCACAATTGGGCTTCAACTGCGCCCGTCAGCAACCCAAGCACTGGAGCCCTCTGAACCACGCTTCAGGTCAGGGTGTGATAGAAAGACGGGCTCTTGTTGCCTGGGTGGGTGCGCTTGTGGCCATAGAGGGCAGCTACACATCCAGCCTTATAAGCAAGCATGGGGATGTAGTAATATGGATGGTGTGTGACCAGCTACCACAAAGCTCTTGTGTATGTTCAAGCTGTCAGAGCAAAGTAGCTTGCCAGTGCATGGAAACTTCTGGTGGTGTTGACACTCACAATTTCATACCAAATTTTGCAATATCTGGCATTGTTATCCAGGTCCTAATGCCTGTAGCCAGGTGATTAAGGGAGAAACATATGTAAGTGAAGTTTCTAGCCCACAGACTTGCTGATAAAAGTTTTAGGATGTCACCCTAAAGCTTAATTAAAGAAAATCAGTCCTCTTTTGCAAAGTTTCATAGTTATTGGCAAGTTTTTGTTGGTTACCTATTTTCAAACTATCATTTCAACTCATAACTCTCCTGTGCTGGTCTTAGTTCGTCATGCTGGAGTCATGACTGGATGGTTATTTGGATGCAGTGCAGCCAAGAAATTGCTAGAGAAATACCGCAGGGGTAAGAGCTGGAAACAGGCACCAAGAAAAAAAAATCTGTTACCAGCAAAATCAGTGGAGGCAAGACCCTTCTGGTGTTGGTTACACCTGAGGGGAAAGAGGGGCACAAAGACATGCTACACCCGTTGGCAGGTCTCCAGCACTCAAACCACAGTGGAGATGGTGGCACATTTCTGGGCAGGGAGAGAGAGGGAGGCATGGGAAGGCTCACCTGCAGTCAGCAATGGGGAAAGGGCAAGAGCATCACGGACATTGTGCTTTCCATCCTGCAGTCCTTACTGGGGGGGAAGGGACATGTCCTCCCAAGGGTTGTGTCAGCGGCACGATGGGAGGAGAAGACGCAAGGCAAAGGTTTTCTGGGCCATCTCCATTGCTCCTCTGGGACTGCTGATGGAGAAGAAGAGTGGGAGCAAGAGCGGTCTGTAGAGAGTTAGCTTTCTACAGCAAGGGTCACATTTTTAGCACTGAGTGGAAGAAGTAGCCACACAACTCCCGTTAACAATAACGCGATTGCGTGTGTGAGTTCCTATTCACTGTACTGAAAATTTACCCCTAAGGGTCCACATAAATTTGAGCTGTTGACCGTGTGAAATGTTCTTTTATGGGCAATAAGGACACCGAGAGGCAGCTACATGTTTTCCTAAGCTCTGGCCCCATACCAGTATTTGTCTGCATAATTCTTCAATTTTTCTTCCCATATTCTTCATACAATGCACACATTGCTTATAGAGCGCAGGCAAAAAATGGTTTTAACAACGGTATACTTTGTTATTAAATTAGGCCTTGGAACTATAATTCCCCACCTCTGTATTTTGATGAGAAACCCTCTACAATGTTATCAAACTAATATATTGTAGCAAATTCTATATCTGCTGCCTGTGCCACGTATAATATGAACTGTATGAGAAAGAGCTAACTTCCTAGAGAAATTTTTTTTCTTTCTCTCTATTTCTCACTAAGAAACAAACAGCTTACTGGCAGGTTGAGTATTCATGCTGCTGAATCTTACCTTTTATTTGATTATGTAAATGGAGAGGGACTGTACTCTGGTACATCTTGGCAAAATTTAATTTCTAGTTTACTCCTAAAACTCTTCCCCTCCCTCCCCCGCCCAAAGATTAGCAATTGCCAATAATGCTGGGTATTCTCGCTCCCTCTTTTTCTCTCCCACTTTCTTTCTTAGCTTTTCTTTTTTTTACCCCTCCCGCTTTTTTTCCTTGCAGTGTTATCAGACTGTCTTTCAAATAACTAGAGCAAAGAGTTTTGCAAGGGAGGCGTATATCCTCTGAGCAGACACGTTCAGCATTTTGAACTCTACAATCGTAAACAATGGACATGCGTATATTTTAAAAAGAAACTTGGAGTAATTTATCTTAATTTAAAACTGACTATTCCTGCTCAGGCTTTTTCTTTTTTTCTCTTGGAATACTACACATATAAATCCTCAGACAATCTCCTGGTAATTCATATTAATACACTTGGGGAAATGGTTTGGATTCAAAACAAATGTTCTCGCAAATGTAGTTATCTCATCCTCCTCATTTTCTAGATCCCCAAATCCAGCTGGTTTAACTGTTTAACACCGGGAAGCAGTAATGGATTTTCCTTGCAATGCTCAGGAGCAGCTGTCTGGACCCAGAGGGGAGAGTTGTCTTCCTGCGTGTGCCTGAACTCCACCGAAGGGACCCGTAGAGGTACCTGCGGGCACCGGCGCTCCCTGAAAGGCAGGCACACGGGGGGAGCAGGAGTGGCAGGAGTTACAGCAGGGATTCACAGGACTACTGGGGTTTGCTTATCTTGGGGAGGGAGGTTATTCGCTTCCCTGCCCTCAGGCTGGTGTCTAGTAGTAGCAGAAGATTTAGGTAGCGAGCGGTTTGGAAGCCTAAACCTACGCTATATCTAGACCAACTTGCTAGAAGAGCAACTCTCATTTTGCTTGGCTAACACCTCTCTTGTTTTCTAGGTGGCTTTTCTTGCTGTTTGTCTTCACTCAGGAAGAAAATCATGCAGAATGGGTTTCTTCTTGTTAAGCCAACTCATGGTGTGTCAGACAAGCCTGACCACACACCTGCGAACACCGACTGGGATAGCTGTTTCGTCCTGGAACTGGAAGGGAGTTTGCCTTTATTTCTTTTGCTTTTTTCCCTGCATTGCCCTGGAAATAACAAACCAAGAAATCTCATGTTCTGAAACAGCGCAATAATGAGGTGTGTGGACAGTCTCATTCTGTATAAAACCTTTTACTTGAAAATTAAACTTTAATTGAAAAATAGGTCTCTGAAGAAATCCCCAGCCAGCATCTGCCCAATTACAGCAACGTAACAGTTGCAGTGGAAAGCTGTTAATGTTAGCTGCAGTCCATATGATATGTGGAATATACTTCAGATTTAACATCAGCATTCAAGGCCATGACTATGTTTTGATGCTCCAAGCAGGAGATTTTATGCATTTAACATCAATTTTATGCATTATAGATCTTGCTGTACCTGGGCGCGGAAGTAACCATATGACTCTGTGTTACTCATTCTGAATTAACTGTGAACAAAATGTTTGCATCAACTATTCATACAGTGGCTGCTTTTGCTGTGTGTCTCTAGGTGGCAACTAAGCGACTTGGTGTCTTATTTGATTGGCTTTTAGGCAGAAGGCTTTACAGGTAGTATAAGCCACGAAAGGAAAGCACTTGTTTTGGTAGCCGCATTGACAAAACCCTACATTACTGCTCACATCAGTATGGTGTAGGCAGTTTCATTTGTGATCTCTTGTTTGTCTCTTGAGCGAAATGAAGCTAACATGCTGAGAGCTGTCTTCGGCTAGTCACACTTTGGCATGTATGTGTGGATTGTTTTTGTGGTCATAAAATTTTGAGTGGTGTAGAGCAGCGAGTGTGTTAGAATGATACCTGATAACAATGCTGCATCTTTACGATGTGTCAGGCTCTGTCTGATAAATTCTCTTGCTTTCCTTTCTCTTCCTCAGGATGCTTTAACTTCCAGAGGAAACACTGATTTTTACTGTAGAGGTGGGGGTGCAACTACGCAGCCTATGCCAGGAGCAATGTTGTACCCCGAATTAAAGCAATCCATAAGGTAAGCAGGGGTCGTAGCAACATGGGAGCTTCCCAAAATAACCGTAGGCACCTTTTTTCCATTTTGCTATTTCCAGGCCAGCTGGGACTTTTTACAAAAAAATTTGAAAACAATTTAATCGTCAGTACCTGGATGTGCACAGCACTTCCCATCCTCACCCCCCTGAAATTTCATAAGAGATTTTAACATGCATATTTAGAAAGCTCCACCACAACAGCTCCAAAGTGGCTGTTACAATATTGATGTTGTTTTATACAGTCAGTTGTAAGTTATAGTCAAAACGAAAGGTTTAGGGCAAGATATAAAAACAGGATGTGACTGAGTGATTTAGAAGGAAGAAGGGAGGAACTCCTAGGAAATGGCACAACACTGCTCTAGGAGCAAAAGGAGGCAAAGACTGAGACCGAAGGTGAAGTCTAGAGCAGCAGAAAAATGAGTGGGTAGGAAAGTAGGAGCATTTTTGATCAGAAGCATTGTGAAAACACTGTCCATAGTCAGTTTGGGGCTACAAAGACTGTTTTTCAAAGCTGCCCATTCCATGAAGAAAACCAGTTGCCACAGTGCGCAGGCTACCTGCTAGACGGATGAGTGGAAAATAGCTCAATGATGGCGATGCAGGATCGCAGAAAAAACCTTTACTTTCCGCCATGGGTAAAAGGACCGTATTTGGGTGCAATCACAGGTTAGGGAATGAGTAAATTGGGCTATCCCTCAGCTCTGCTGTTTCTTTCTGTGAAACTCAGCAGTTTCTCATTCTTCCCTACGCACAAAAAGCAAAAGCCCCACTTGCTCCCGCACCGGCTGAACCTTTTCAGCTTTAATGGGTGCCCTAACGTTCTGCTGCAGGCTGCAGCAGGTCTGCTTGCGGTGGTCACGGCTTTCTTTGGGCTTTCTTTACATGAAAGAAAAACATTGCCTGAACGTTTTCAGCAAGGTGAGTCTCATGGACAAAAAGCCCACATGGGCATCACCTTAGACACAATCCTCCTACCCCCTTTTGGGTGTGCTTGGAGATATTTTGGAGTAATGTGTTCCTTCTGCTGATTCATTCTTCTAGAAGATAAGCAGGAATGCTTCTTTCAGAGAGAAGTGACACAGAAAACTGTTTTATTTTCTTTTCCAAAGTACTTGTAAAAGGGTACTTTCCTAATGTCGAGGTGGACTCTTTCAGAGCTGTGGGATTTTAGATGTACAACAGCAGAACAAGTCTTTTTTATTGGTAGGGTGGTCATGACGGTTCGGGAAGCGCAAAGGCAGTTGCTTCCACACCACGTCCAAGGTGCTTTCGGTTCCTCAGAAGTGGAGCTGCGTGTATCTGGAGTTTTCCAGCCATCCCCACACACACTCAGCCTCTGCTGACTCATCTCTCGTCTCCTTCTCCTTCCATATTCCTGCCAAGCAGAAATGTCTTGTGGTTGTCTCATCCACAGATCAGTCCGTGGTGTAGGTTTCCAGCACAAAGCGATCTGTGACAGGCTGTATGGTGTGATCACCGCAGGCAGCCTGACTTCACATTAAATGTAATTCTTTCCATAATTCTTGTTGCTTATTAACACATTGGAGGCCTGATCCTGATTCCTTTGAAGGCGATGACAAAGCTCTCACTGCACATAGCAGGAGGTGAAGGGTGGCCTTTGCTGCTTGACAAAAACAAAACGTTATGGTGCCGGAGTTCCTTGAGAAGCGTAAATCCAGCAGTCCTTAAACCGCATCTTTTTCTTCCCCTACTTTTTTTTTTTATTATTTTTAAAGCTACACCTCCCCATTATGGTGTCATTTTATAAAAACCCTAGAGCTGTAACCCCGACCCTACTCCTGGCTGTGCCAGTGGCCATCTTGAGGCGGGCCGTGTGAGGTGCCGGCCATTTGGCAGCTGTGGGCACCGGGGCAGCCTGGGGAGGCCTGCTCGGCGTCTCCTCCTGCAAATGGCGGGCAGAGGCGGCGCGCTGCCCCGGCTGCAGCCTCCGAGTCCTCCGGGGTGCCGCCGGCCTTTCCCCCTCACGCTTTGCCTCAAGCTTCAAGCTCTCCTGGGCCGGAGGTTTGCAGGCCTGGCCCGAGGCCCCGTCAAGCACCCGGGGTTGGGCAGGTGATGCCTCCTTGGGAAATGGCCGCGTGGGGAGGCTGGTGGTGGCTGAGAACCGTTCACCCCTGGGGTTTGCTTTCCGAGCAACCTGCCCGCCTGGTTTTTAGCAATTGCCTCGTGCGAAGCAGAAATGGGAATGTCATCCGAGCGAGCCTGCCGCCTCGGAAGCTGTGTGCCTGCTTCGCTCGGGTTTCAGCGTGCTGCCACCTCACCTATTGAGCTAAATTTCCCATTACAACTTGAATTTAAATATTCTAATAAATTTGTTTTAGAAACTCTTACAGCTCCCTTGTGCCATTTGCAGGGAAACACTCTCTGGGTTTTTTTCTGGGAGATGGAGATTTCTTTGTGCTTGGGGTGACTGATTGAATTTTACCTGCGCTAAATTATATTTGCACATTCTAGTAATTGCAAAGGGCCACACAGAGAAACAAAGCATTGACTGCCGTTGTACTGGGATTTCCCAGATGTATAATTTCAAATTGATATGAAAAAAACCCTTGCAATGCATTAATAATAGCAGAAAATGTAACTCAGTTGGCCAAGGGTGAACAGAGGCTTTTTTTTTTCTGAGCTGCAAAACAAGCTGTAGACCTCAGGTGACTAGCATTTATTGTTAGAATGGGTTTTCTATCGCGTACCTTCTGAAACACAAAATAAAGATTTATACTGACCAACTTCGCTGTATATAACAGATCTGGATCATACCTGGGAAGCGGTGTGGGTTTTTCTGAAGTGAAAGCAGAAGGTTTTTGTCTAATTCAAAGGCACTTTTCGGTTATTCAGTCTTCTGGCAGGTCACCTGTCCTTTTTCTGCTGCTCAATATTATCTTATGGTTGGAAATATTATGACATTGAAAAAGAAATCTTTGGCAAACAGCACATACTTTTCCAGTAAAGTCAGAGTGCACCATGAATGAGAGGGAATGATGCTCAGTAAAGATACCAATGGTGTACCTACATGTTTATTAATAAAGCACAAAGATTAGCTTTTAAAAGGTGTAGGCCTGTAGTGTTGGAGGACTGATTTTCCCACTTTCCACAAAATCAAAGGAGACCAAAAGCCCTGATATATGTTTAATAATAATAGTAATAATAATAATAATAATATTTCTAACACATGTTATAATAAAGTGCTTATGCATATAGCTCTGCCTGGCTGCCTGATTGACTTCGAGGTGGTTTCTCACAGGCCCTGAGCGTACATTGTGTTGAGCATAAATACCTCACTGAAACGATGCCGGAGGAAGAAGGTACCTGCTCAGAGGGAGAGGGACACACAAAGTATTAGCACGTCGGTCAGAACAGGAACCTCAATATCCTGCCAAGCTGTGGTGGTATTTTCTAAAGGAAGAGAGGGTACTCACAAACCTGAATTTTAGCCTTGGGATATCACTACTTTGGGGGGTCTGACTCGCACCCCGGTGTGGCTGATCTCTCTCCTCCTTGGAGCAGACCGCGAGCAGCGGCTTAAGATCTCCTTTACGAGCATCCTCGCTGCGTATCGCCAGCCTGCATCCCATAGCTGCATTGCTCCCCTTCGTTTACAAAGCAAACACTGCAGCCTGGAAGTTTTGCAGGGCCCTGTCCGAAAGGCCCTCTCGAGGGGTGGGAGAAGCACCCTCTGCTTGCGGGTGCTACCTCTCTTCCCTGGTGCTGATTTCCAAAGGCAGCCGCCGGTGTGCAGCAGGTCTCGGTGGCTGATTGCCACCGCTGCTCTTACTGTGGCCAGGACAGAGCTGGATCTCTGTTTCTCATAAAGGGGAGGCGAACGTACTGTTTTCCTGTTTTGTTTTGCATGGTTGGTTTTTTTTCCATCACAATACTACCAGCAGCAATAACACAACTCTATTATCACCACTATTTTTAATGCTGTGAGCAGTTGTAACTGGAAGCCACCTCTTCTCTGTGCCTTACAAGCACTTCTTTCTTTCCACTCAAACTCTGGGAGTACACAGCTCAACTATCGCCGCCTTCATGCTCTTGCAAATTTTAATGCATTATTAATAATTTTGTAACATATTTCTTCAAGCTCTTTAGCAGAAAATGTTATTTCAGTGCTGCCTCTGATAAGAGTCTTAGTCACCGTGTGCACTATTTCCAAGCTACCACACAACCTGAGCTTTTAATTTGTTCCCCCTGTTCAAACACAGGAAGGACCTTCTGAGAATAATATTCTTCATTATCTGATTGCTTTTGTGAATCGTTTCCTGCGTTTCTAGGTATGCTTATCATCATATCATAGACAGTACAGATGGGAGACCTATTAACTAATCTAGCGCACGCTCCCCCTCTTACCCCCACGATGAGGCATCATTTAATTTGTGGAACATATTCACGTCCAGATAAATCCATATTTGTGCTTCGGAAAAAAATAACAACAATGCTAGGAAAAAAAAAAAATCCCCCCAAAGGAGATGTTTCCATAATTGCTGAAGAAGGCAATCTGTCCCTCGGCTCAGGTCACCTTTGCCTATCCATAAATGTCCTTGCAAAAGCAGGGACCAGAAAAGCAACCGGTGGAGAGGTGCTGGGTGGGGTAAGAGGGTTTCGGTCCCACCTTTGCCCTTGCTCTGGGGTGCAGGAGGAAAAAGAGACAATTAGCTGAAAAACGTTAGCAGGTAAATGGTCTTTACTGTGGGCCCAGAAGCTGCCAGATGGCAGTGTAAGGAGATGGTGAGAGGGAGTTGCAAAAAGATCGGAGAAGAAAAGGAGATTGACAATTTTTGACTGAAAACGTATTTGTTGAAAAATAGTGAGCTGACAAAACTGAAATACTTCAGAATAACATTTCAACTTCTTCAAAATGTCCTGATTTTTCACAAAAAATGTGAAATAGAAAATGCCTATATAATTTTCTGCAAGTGTTAACATTTTTTCAATTGACAAATCAAATTTTTCTCTCATTTTTATAATTGGATTCTATTTTATTTCCACCAAAAATCTGAAGGGGTAAAAACAGAAAAAGTGTGTGGGAGGAAATGACGCTGGCATTTTTTTTTTGAAAAAATACATTCTTTCTGGGAAAAAGATGGGGAAAATAATTATTGCCTCATCCTCCCCCCCCGGAAAAAAACCCCGACCAACTTTGTACCTTTGTATTTCAAAATGTTGTGTTCAGACACTGCATGCAAATGCTCAAGAAGGACTAAAATCTTTGTTTCTTTTTAATACTATGTATTCATGCTCACATTGGTATATATTATATGTGATATAATAAGTATATCTAATCCCTAATAAGCGTAATGACAAATTGCATAGCAATGGTTGTTCATACCCCGTCTTCTGTTGAACAGGAAGAAAGAATTTACAGGAACAAACAGGATTTTGTCTGCCCTCCCCAGAAAGTGAGGGGAAGGCAAAAATGCCCCCGGTGCCCTGGGGCTGCCGGCAGGGGGTGTGGGGGTGCCCGTCCCTGCGAGCCCACGCTCTGGGGGTGGCCAGTCTCAGACTAGCAGAAAGGATCATTTTGCAGGGTTGGGGTGATACTTGTGCCGTTCAGGCAGTTACCAGGGTGTGAGTCCATCTGTCTGTCCGTAGTGTGCGTGAGCTGAGAAGGCATCAAGGGGCAGGCAGCGGGATGATTTGGTCAGGATGGCAGCGATTCTGCTGCACTGCTTGCTGTTGCTTGGTGAGGAAGCAAAAAAGGATTAAAAAATAAATAATATTGGTGATGTCCGGCCACTCGGTGTTTCATGAGAGAGCATCCCTTGTTAAGCCTAATGCTGCAACATCTTCAAGTCATTACAGGGAGAAAAGACCTGTCATTTTTGAGGTATATATGCATCTTTCTGGAAGTTTCAGAGTTCCTCATTTCAGACAAATGAACCATTTTTAACAACCTGGAGCATGAATCTGTGGGGTCCCTATGTGGCGGCCACGGAGCTGGTGAAAGGAAAGGGTACTGGACTATCACGGTGCTTCTCCAGCTAAGCATTTTGTCACGTCTGGTCTGCTTCAACAGCTCAGTTTTTGCAGCCAGGAGATGAAGGGGAACTGTCAGTCTCAGATAACTGGCTTGGCTATATCCTAAGGGGTAGTGCCCATTTTATTCTGTCTTGTCTGTAGCTCAAAAGCCCACCTGCAGACCTTTGCCTGTCTCCTGCCGGCATAGCTGGGGAGGAGCAGCCCTTGTGCTATTTCCCTTGTGGATATCGCTTACTGCTCTTTAATTACCAGCTCAGGGCCCTAACGCTGTCAGCTTGCTGCGGTCAGCTTGGTCACAGATTAGCGGGGGTCAGGGTGAGCCCCATGGGGCTTGAGCATCGGCGGGGCAGTGGGGAGCGGGTGGCCCCGGCAGGAGCATCGCGGGACAGGGCAGTGGGCGGCTGCCAGCTCCGGCGGTCCATGGCGTGGAAGGGATGCGGGGAGCAGCTCGGCAGAAAGCAGAAGGGCAGACAGAGGCGGGTGGTGCTCCCAGGGGCATGAGGAAAAGCTCCTGTTAACCACGATCTTTTTTTTTTTTCTGTCCTGAAATGGCATTTGCTTGTCTCGGCCAGATGCATGTGATAGATAAAATGATATTCATAAAATGATATTCGTCTCCGGTGATGGCTTCTTGTAGGTCAGGGAAAAAAAAAAGTGGTGATTGCAAGGATAAAGGGAGGACAAGGGGGAAAGAGGAGGGAAAACAGTGCCAGTGGTGAGGATTTAGCCTGCAAATCTGTGTGGCTGGCTGTGACTACTTCAGCAACAGCTACAGTGAGAATACATTGCACTTTTTTGTTGACTTTTCAGTTTTTTAATTACCGGCAAGTTGGTAATGGCATGCAGAATCAGATCCTGCTTCCTTTCACACTCCAGACACTCATGTCTTGACCACAGGGCCATAAAATTATCAAAGGGAAATATTATTGGCTGTAACCACCTCAGTAATATTTTTACAACTCCTGATTGACCACAAATCTATATTTAATAAGAAAAACAAAGCAAACACACACCCCATTCACTTCAGCTGGTGCTGTACATTTAACTGGGGAAACACATTCATTCTATAGGGAGGCAGGAATTGCAGACCATGCCTAGGAAAATATGCTTATTATGTCCATGACTGGAAAAAAATTATAAATTTTCCTTTTTAGGTATTTTCATAAGTTGTCCCAGGCTTTATCAGCTCAGCTGGCCTCCTGCTAAATTATTGCAAATATTGTACTCTACATATTCATTGTAGTGGCACGTTAGAGAGAGACTTTTATGTTTTGAGTACATTACACAACATAATTCAGAAATTAAGTCTTTACTGGTTAAAAAAAAAAATCACCCCTTCAGGGATTTGGATTCCTGAGGAAACATAACACAGCCTGAAACGGTCTTGTCTTCTCCACTCAGGTTTCAAGGCAGGGACGTCCTTCTCTTCACGCTTCTAGAGAGCTGTTATGGAACTCCGAGATAGCTTTGAGCTTTGAGGAAAACACTTGCAACCACTGGGAAGATACTCCGAGGCAAAGCAGAGGCTTACGGTTTCTGTCAGGACCTCCAAAAGAAAATATATTCCCTGCAGACTTAGCCTGGGCCTGGACACTGAACTGCGCTTGATTCACGTTCAAGCTGCTGCAGGCACTTGGGTTTAGCAAGGGCATAGCCTGATGCTCTCAAGGTGACAAGAACAGGAGAATCCCTGGGTGTATTTTACTGTGTGCTGTGGGAGAACCTGCCTGAGCTCTCTGGGACTGGGTGCAGGAAAACTCCCCGCTGCCAGCTCGCCCACCCGGTACTATACCCTGCCATGCGTGCACCTTGCTCCTTCCCACCCAAGGCATGGGTCCGGCATGGGGCAAACTCCTGTCACTGCTGGCTGAGCGGACAGAGGGGGTGTCAGAAGGGGAAGGCATTTCCACCGTGGCTTGTGATCGCAGGAGGTGGAGAGAGCTTGCTACAGTGAGGAGGTATGCGCTGGAGAGATGCATGGAAAGAGCTAGCCCTGGCCACAGCTACGGCTGTGCACCCCAGCAGGTTTCCTGGCTGTGGACTGGTGTTTCTGAAGCAGGACTTGATGGCACAAAGTGGGGTGCAGCTACGTGGACTGGAGATGACTCTGGACATGGCATGAGAGTGGACACCATGGAGAACCTGTGGCAACTGCCTATGTCAGCCCACAAAGACAAGGGAGGCCGTGCCAGCCCAGGGCTAAGTTAATACAGGTCACATCGATGGCTAGGAAATTTGATGTTGACAAGTTAACAGATAGTGCGTTGCAATTATTTCAGTTGCCAATACACCTGAAATTATAGTGGGTTTAGAGGCCATGCGTAGCGGCTGGCAGGAGGTGGCAATTGGCTCCTGCGAGGCCGCAATTCACTTCTGATCAGGCAAGCATATGTGTCTGCTGAAAAGGATGCCTCTCCATCACGGCACGGTGCTTGGTCAGCCAGAGAGGCAGGTTTCGGGTTAGCAGTGTGGGAAACACTGTCACAGACAGGTGGGTGCCTCCAAGGACAGGCAAGAGCCTTATTCCTTCCCATGTGTTCACCAGCAGCCTGCCTCCTCCGGCTGGTTTTCAGGAATCCAAACCACCTTCTAGCATGCCAGCTCCTAAAGCCCTAACCTACTATTAGCTACCCACAGCTGATATAACGACACAAGGAATGTTGCAGGATAGAAGAAGCCAGCAGTAGAGGCAAGCTATAAATCTGCTTAGATGGCAGGCAGGGCATTCATATCACTCTGGCACACCACGTCTCGCACAGAGGAGCACGTTTTCTCTGGGAATGGGTTCAAGGTACCGCCAGCATCCACTTTTGTAACACGAGCTCTCTCCTGTCGCTACTGGTCTGTGTCCAGGCAAGTGGTGGTGATAGGGATGCCTGGTACATTCGCATCTTTGCAGGCCCAGAGCTCATGAGTTGCCTGATAGCTCGCCTTCCCACAGTGGCTGGAGGAGGCATCGGCAAGGCGAGCGTGACCGTACCCATTATGGCGCTGGAACCAGTAAAGTAGCTGATACTGGGATTTGTCATACTCTGGCCATCTCGAACGCTTGCTTTCGCTGCTGCTGGGCCTGCATCCCCTGCTGCCATTCTCCTTACGGGCGCTCGGTCCGCTTGGTTTCCATTTGCCTGCTTCTGGCACTGCCTCCCCATGTCCTGCACCTCCTTTTCCTTCCACTAAATGATCTGCTGGTCTGATGGGTCCTTCTCAAAGCAGGTCACTTCCATGTCTTGTGGGATGCTATTTCTGCCACAGCTCATACAAGGGTATTTCTCAGCCTATCTTAGTCAGAAGACTCAGCTAAAGGAGTGGAAAATCATATTGCTATTTCCTGCCTGCATGCAGGAGAAATGAAGTCTCTCCCATTTTTCTTTCTGTAGCACAGCAAAGCCAAAAGTTGCTACTTTTATCTAAAACTATGCGCATAACTGACTTTTGAGTTGGCTGGCTGCATTGAAATATTGGAGGGAAACAGTCTTTCTGCTTGATCTGAAGCAACTCTTTTTTTTTTTGGTTTCCTAGGCAAATGGGAAAAAAAATCTGAAAACTTTCATGTGAGGCCAAGTAAAACATTTCATTTGACTTAAAATAAACATTTTCTTCACTATAAAATGAGAAATTCCAGTGTTTTCTTTTTGTGAAAGAAACCAAAATTTTTCTTTTTTGGATGGAGCCAAAATTTTTCAGTGAAAAAAACTCCATGATTAACTTTATCTATGGGATATGATTCCATCCTTACCCTCTACTTTGTGTAGGGATTTTGGGTCTTTGACTTGAGAGAAGCTCGATGAGGACTCTAACAGGAGGGATGTACCTACCTCTTGAAGCAGGAACCAAAGAGGAGAAATCCACATCAACCTCTCCCACCCCATGAATATCTTGTTATGTGCTTTTTCACAATTTAACTCTGTGAATAAAATCTCCTTGAAAAGTGTAAGGGGAGTGTATGACAGAAACAAAATTAAAGGCACATGTTTACGAACAGCTCCCCATCCTTCCTCAATTTAAGTGCTGAAAATATTTTTGTCTTCTGTTTCATGACTCGGACAGTGTTAAAAACACTGAAGCACTTTTATTCACACATCATCAGCTTGTAGGAAAAAAGTAAAAAAAACCAGTCCCAGCAGCTTTGATACCATATTTGTGACAAATACTGTGATGTAATTAAAAAAGTACTGTAAAGTATGGCCTGCCGACCTTACAATTAACCACTAAGACATGCCCAGCACTTCCTATTGCTGAAAATCAGAATATCTGAGGAACTGAGGCCTCTGAATGTGTCCTTTGAAGATCAAGTGTTGGGCTTCTGATGATAATTTCACTCTGCCCTGCATTTAAGATCATCTGCACTTAGTTCCTGTTAAAAAAATATTTTCATGTTTTGTCTTTTCGGAAAGGCCAAGGGAGCTCAACTGCTGCAATTTTTCCTAAGGTATGTTACTGTGATATACTGTGCCATAAATTTTAAATGCATATGTGTAGATATATTTGAATGTAAAGGTCTCTTACATGGTGAAAGCCACAGACGTTCTTATAAATATAGTTAAGTCTGGTTTTCCGCTGTAATCTTGTTTCTCTTCTTTAGCTGGATGTGTAGCCCTCCAAGAGATTTGTCTTGGCCCAGCTTCCCGGGGACCAAACCTCACGGTGGGCCAAGGACGTGTCCACGCGCGTGGACCCGGGCTGCAGTGCCCCTGTGCCCCGCTGCCTTCGATACCGCCTGCGCTGCGTCTCTGCCGAGATCAATAAAATGGAAATGTCATCTCTTCATCACCGCGAAGGGGAGGTTGGTATTAAGTTTCAGCAGTCGATGTTCGCAGCGACAGAAACTGATACACGTTCCTTGTGTTATTTCAAGGCTCGAAGCTGTTTGCAGCTGTGTCTTTATCAGAAATTCTTGCCTCTCCGCCTCTGTCAAAGGCTTTTAAATTACTTTATATTTGTAGCTTTTGAGCAGCTGGATCTCTCTGCTCATATCCTTTAATTTGTTGAAATGCAGCAACAGCACTGTGGCCAAGGTAGCATGCTTGAAAAACATCTCCAGCCAGTCCTAGGATGGGCTGAGTGTATG
Source organism: Buteo buteo (assembly GCF_964188355.1). Lineage (NCBI taxonomy): Eukaryota > Metazoa > Chordata > Aves > Accipitriformes > Accipitridae > Buteo > Buteo buteo. Next base: position 12,392,260 of record NC_134173.1, on the reverse strand, counting down.
ATGAAGTAGCTCATAAATATCGGCCCAGATTATTGTTTTACCTATAAAGCTGTAGCCCACCCTGACCGGTTCTGAAAGTAAGATAGGACTAAGCATTGGCTGAGCAGAAAGTGTGGTACAGGGCAGCTGCATCATCTCTCCCTAAATCTTAGTCCTACTCTCCAGCCCCCTTCCTCTCTGCACGAGCTCCCACATGTCTACTTGAAAAGCAATGGTCACCCAGTCTGGGGACAGCAGTAGCACCAGGAGCCTCAGATAACGGGTTCCTGAGCCGTAACTGCGAGCAGCTATGAGGGGAAGAGAGAGTCTTTGTCAGTAGCTTGTGCACAAACCACCAGCTGAAATGTATTCACACAAAGCGTTTGTCAAACAAGTCGGAATAACAAATGCATATGTAAAAAAAGCAAAGAATTCATTAACAGAAAAGAAGGCTAAATTAGCCGAATAAATAATTCACCACAAATTTCTCAGTTCTGTTTCGTACCAAACATTTACGTTAACCTTCTAATTCTTCAACTTGCTGAAGCTCTGGGAGGATTAAAGCCAACTGAAATCTGTGGCTATTAAGGGAAGTAGTAGTCCAAACCCTATCTCTATGGAAAGACTCACAGCTAAGTCTTATATAATTGTGGGTTTTCACCATTCATACCCCAATTCAGGAAACCACTTCAGCACATGCTTAAGTGAAGAGCATGTTTATCTATTTTTTTCTCTTCTGGTGGCTCTGTGAAGAGTTGTAGCTGTTGCTTAGGCAGATATTCTTAAGAAGGGACTGACCTTGTGTTTCAGGATAACTGGAAATGTCACAAAATTTTGGCAGAGTTTTTCAAATGACAAAAACCTCACAAATTGAGGGCACAGTATCACTTTACCAGAGTCTTAAATAACAAAATATTAAAGTCTTTGGTGCTTGGGGACACCGTGCACAGCCAGCAGCCTCCTTAAAAGTTCCCTCGCAAAGAGGTTTGTTTAGCTGATGGCTGCGTGAAAACCACAGGTTAACAAAACGTTTCTGTGCTGGTGCTGCCCAGTGGAGCTCCTCAGCAAATGCACAAATGTTAGCAAATCTGCCTCGGTTCTCATGCCCTGTGCCTTTTCCCTCTTCATAGGCCTCCGTGTTTCACTAAGACCAGTGCATTGGCTAAGCAATGGTATTTCTAATCATTCGGGTCAATACTGCTGTATTGCCATTGCGACATTGATTAAACAGTTAAAATCCAGCATTACGAAACCGATGAGAATACAGTGCTTTGAAGTTACAGCTCACTACTGCTTCCAGTCACTTCCACAGAAAGCACTAAAAAGTACAATCAATGAATTGGGATTTCATCAGCAAGATTTAACCTCAGTCATCGTCTGTAGCAGCGCTGAGGTTTTAAAGACCACGTCGTGACCCCTCATTACAGCTTGGATACAGTGGCCTTGGCTGAAACAGCGGTCTCTGGTCAGGGATTTGTTTATCATCAGAGATGATTTTGGTTTTGCCATTACTGAATTCCCAGTGTGTATGTATCTTCTCTTTGTCTCTGCCATTCAGAACAGTCTCCATTTCTTGTTAATTTATAAACAGTGCAATGAAATCAAATGAGACTCCCGTAGGGCTTTCTTTTTATTGTAAACATGGTAATGCTCAGTGAAAACACTGAGGTATTTCAGCTACTAAACCCAGCAGGAAGAATAATAGTTTTGGGGAGGTGGTGGCAAGTCAAATATAGCATTTGTTTAAAGTAGCATCTAAAATACTTAGTTATTTTGTAAGCATCTGACATATTGTTTTTCCCCCCAAGAAGGATTTTCTGGCCATATCAAGATGGAAATCGCAGGTAAGCCTCTCTGTACACAATATAGACTAAATGTATGTGTTCCCCATTTTGGGGGAAAAAACCTCACCCAAACAGATAGTAGTTGAGACCTTGTTTCGCCTTTTGGACATGTGAAAGATTATGCTAAGCGTCTCTTTCAGGTGCTTCAAATAAAACAATGGGATAAAAATGTGCTTAGACACCCTGCAATGTTCTGCTCTGTCCCATCATCAGATGGAACAGCAAATTCACTTTTTTAAAAAATAAAAAGAAAGCTTTTTAAAGTATCTTCTGCTGGTTGAACTGAGTGACTGCTTCTTGTTTAAAAAAGGCTAAAAAATAAGAATTAATTACACCGAATACATAAATTCCGATAGAAATCTTTTCTGTTTCTAGACATGGGACATTGCTCTTTATTATTTTTATGGTGTTGCAGAACTACTGAGGTTATAACATACATTAAAAGTAGGCGCCAAGCTTTCTTAAATTAAAGGGTTGGCTATGCCCATGCCTCGCCTGTGATGAGCCAGTATCAATCGCTGTGTGTACCCAGCGCCTGTACACCTGAGAGGTTACAGTGGATGTCTCTCTCCTCACTCCATGAAGCAGAAGCACATTTTTTTGTAAAGTAGAGCAATGTGGCAGCAACACAATTGTTCTGCTGGGTGAATCCTTACACAAAGTGAGATGGAGAGAACTGATAGACTATATTTAAAGTCTATAAAAAGTTAACAGCCTCTTCTCAATAATTATGTATCTATAAAAAAATAAAGATGATACGGGGCCAAAACTTAATGGCATTTATGTTAATGTGATACTGAACACTCACAGGCTGTAGATATCTGGAAAAGTGGGTCACATATAGCTTAGAAGCTTTGCGTTGTATATTCTGTTCAGCATGTGTCTGTTCAAATAAGTTTTTTGTGTGTAAAGTGAGCAAGTCACCTCTAGTATTGCACTGCTGCTGTGCATGCTGCCTGTGTTTCTGTGAAATCGAGGGACTGAAAACCTCCCGTTTGTTGCTGGCTGGTACCCATCTTTTTTAATATTCAAGTGAGGGCGAATCTCCTGGTTCCATGTCCTTGTATTTGCCTTTGTTCACATAAAGTTCCATTGCCTACCCAGGATGGGAGCAAATGGAAGTGAGGACTTAATTCCAGCTGATACCAGTTCACTGTGGCTTTATACTGGTTTCACAGCAGGCTGGTTTCCCTGGGCTGCCCCGCCTTGCCATTACTGTGAGTGAGAACCTCCATGTCTGAGTGATTAAAGGAGCCCCAAAAGTAATCTCTGCAGAGATTGGAGTGAAGGAGCTTTGTGGGATGACAGGAAAATATGAAGACCTTTGGGAATCCAGAGAAATACGTTCCCCCCTATTTTTTTTAACAGGAAACTCTGGTCCTCATTTCCTTGTTGCTTTTATGAAAAATTCAAAGTTATATCAGGCATTAAAATGACAAATTGGCTGATTTTGTCTGTTGTTATAAATATGGAGCACTATTTGCTTGTCAGGCAGCTTCATAATTAGCAGCGGTCTATGTGGTATCAAGGCAAGAGATCATCAGATCAAGTTTCATGTTTATCCCACAGCCAGCATCTTCCCTATTGCTAATGAAAGTGTCTCCCAGGGACTGGCATATCTGAGCCTGGCAGCTATGTAACATCACTCTTTGAGCTTCACTTCCATCCCAACCCTCATTCTCATTTGGTTTTTGATCACATCCCATATTTATAAATGTATGCTGTTATCAAATATGTTTTCAATAGTGCTTTTTAAGGCAAAACAAAACAATGTTTTCTAGTAATTTTTGTTGCAGGTAAGCATAAGTGTATGTATGTGGGGTGTGTGTTTATACTATCCTGGAGCATGGTCAGCTTTGTTATTTTTTATGGGTAGGGCATGTGTGTTCATGAAGGCATAAAAGGCCATCGGGTTCCTAGTAGTTCACAGTTTGCCCCCTGCTTCTTCCCAAAGATGAAAGATTTTAGTTGGGGAAACTGAAATGTCTCTAAAAAGTCATGATTTAATGAGGAAAAGAATTGCAAATAATGCAAAGATGGAAATGAGAATCCTTAAGAGATTCCATGCTTTCATTTGCTAAAATACTCTCTGTAGAAAATCTCCTCATCTTACCTTTTCCCAGTCCAGCCTTCATTCTGTTGTTCTGACTATTTCTGTATAACGCAAAGAAGCTGATGGTCTGGTATAAGCAATAAGATCACAGGACTTTTGACACTGAGTATTGGATCAGTTGTCATGTCATGACATACATATTCATAACCTAGCTGGCCTTGTAGTCGATTTATGCATAAGGGACTGATAAGAAAAAAATTGATTTATGATGATCTCAAAAACATGGTCTCCCAAGATGTATTCTGCAGCTTTGAGACCTACAGTTTAGGCTCTATTAATTTTACAGTGCTGTCTGGAATTATCCATCTGTTTAAAGGTTAACTGTCTTTACACTTTTGAAATGGGTAGTTCTGTTTTGGTTCTTGCTTTGTTCATGCCACTGATTTATAAATTATTAAATCTATCACCGCACAAAAAGACTGAAATTGGTTGCCAGATTACAACATCTACTTATTTCAAACTTTCTTTAGCAACTTTTTGATATTATCTTAAATACTCCCTGTTAAGTGCTGGGAGGAGGGGAAATGTTGAACCCAATGGCATGTGTTGTACAATTCAATGAACTTTCTGCAAGAAAACACCATTATTATTACACAAATGTTGCCACGTGCCCAGAGGAGCACATGAGACAGCCTTCAACACAGCACCGTACCAGACAAAAATTAGCATTTGGTCGCACAGTGAGAGAGCTGGTAGAGTCTCCTAATTGAGAAGGAGCTACAGACAAGACCCATAGAACTTGATCTTTTCTTTTTTGACTAAAGCAGTCAAGCTATAAAGTTTTTTTCCTTTTAGTAGTGTTGCTTGAGTGGGTAGGGCCATGGCCCTGCTTTGCCCCTTTCCTGTCAGGGCAACTGAGTTGTTTGTGCTTGTTTGGAAACTTGTCGTTGGAAGGGAACTGGAAAGAATTGGGGATGGAGCTGTGATGCCCATGGGGTGGCTCTGAGTCCATGTGCCTCCCAACAGGCACCCACCATCCCTTGCTTGAGAGTCCAACTGTTGTCTGGAGTGAAGAGAAGTGTGGAAAATGACTTGGAGGTCCATGGTTCTACTCACACAGCAATAGGTTTGTTGGCTTTATGGTGCTGGTTGACAATAATTAATCTATAGGTGATAAACACAAAGCTTTCCATCATCTTTTCCACAGAGCACCCTTCTGCCAGTGCTCTTCAGCAGCTGGGCAGTTGTTTTCACTTTTACCATGTGATCGTTTGAAAAGCCAATTTAAGTGCATACAGCTAGCAGGGAAGAGTGTCTGAATTTCTGCAGAATTTTCTTTTGTGTTGCACACAGATGCGTGGGTTTCTGTACTGCAGCTTCTTGTTGTCAATGCTATCTGAGCTTGTTGATCCATTGCAATAGGTACCTATCACAGTCTTGGTAACTGTTGGGCAGTGACAGTTTTATTGAAGTTATAATGTCTTGTCTTGTGTCTGTGTATATTGGTTTGTCCAAAGTCTTGCAGACAAATCAGAAATTTTTCTACAGAGCTAAGCTTTAAAAAAATCCCAATATTAGTTTTAAAAGTTGATTTTGGACTCTTAATTAACTTTGGCTGCAGCGTACAAGCTTCAGCAGAAACTTCCTTTCTCATAGCACAGGAGACCTGTCCTTACTTTCCCTGCTGCTTTTGGACAGATACTAACCCAGGAGAGCCATTTTCCTTGTCTTTCTTGCTGGATCAGCAAAAGCAGAAATATTGCCTGTGCAGTATCTCTTGTATATAGAACGAGTAGCTCAGCTCTAGCATAGTTCTGTGAGAAGACTATTTCACAGAAAGAATGTTACTTGCAGTATTATTCCATCCCACAGCTTGAGAAACTCTGCATGAACATTCATCATCTGATGATAGCCAGCCATGGGTGAAGAAGTTTGTTACATAGACTGATAAATGTTGAGCTACTACTGTTTCCAGAAAGTCATATTCAGAGGTTCATACACTTACTATTCGGATACTTGGCATTTGCATGTGTAAAACTGGAGAAATTCCCAAGAGCATACTGAATAAATACCTTATGATCTGGTCCATTAACTTCACTGGAGAGGTCAGCTCTAGAACTATTAGAAAATAGCATTTTGCCCATATATAATCTGTTTTTCTTTCATTTAAAACTGAAAATGGACAGGCTTTTTCCAAAGATATTCAATTGTTAAACTAAATGATTTTAGTTTGTGTTGGAAATTGAAGTTCTCAGGTTTGAAGTTCTTGCATTTACAATGTAAAGTTGAAAATTTCTACATAAAAAGACACTTTATGTGAAATAAATTATTTAAATGAACTCCTAATTTTCCAGTGAAAGCCCAATTATGTTGGAAAATTTTTAACCATTTTCTCAAGAGTAGAATCCTCAAGAGAAATGAAATATAGCTGGTATATTCTCACAGAATCATAAAACCCCTCCAAAGTTAGAGGACGCCTCAAGAGTTCATCTAATTTACTTCTCATAGCATGCAATGCTACAGACAGAAAAAAAGATAATTATTTAAATGATCGTAATGAAGAGTTTAAATTATTATTATCAATGTATTTTAAACAAGCGCTGATTTCCAAACCACTGGCAAATAATTGTTTCAGTGTAACTTCTAAGGTATGACTTTTACCTGAACCAGCCGTGTGATTTATTTTGAATTGATATTTCTTTTATGTAGTGCTCAGGGAGTCCAGCTAGGAACAGGGTCCTGTTGTGCTGAAGGATGCATGGATACAGAATTTAGCGAGAAGCCCCATGCTGAAGGGCATGTCGTCTGAAGAAACCCATCTCAAAAGTCTTCCTTAATATCATACTTCTTCCTAGAAGATTTCCAATACACTCTTACATATGTTTTTGCCAGTAAATAACGTGTTCTTCTTGAAAGGGGGCAACATTTGTGATTTCAGTTTTACCAAAGATTGCACAATATGGGTTGGGCTTGTCAATGGATAACATCCATAAATGTAAAATGTCAGTCTACAAATTACCAATCCCTTCCTGAAGTGCTATGGTCTGTGAGCAGGCAGAGTTTTGCTTTTTAAGCAAGAGGCGAGTAAGTGAGACGCTGTTGTAGGAGATAATTATGAAAAACAAACCTCATGGCTCTGATTGCAGGAACTGTTGTGATAAATACAGGTAAAAATTGCGAGTCTGAAAATAAAGATGCATTTATTCAACAGCGTTCTGTGGCCGCGATGTAATTGAAAAGGATGCTGAGATCTCATTACTGCTGAAAAGGTCTCCTCACTATGCGGAAATGTGGACATAAAGCAATAGGGGAGAGCTGAACATTAAAAACATTGACCTGCTTCCTTTGGCTCTTGATTAGTCTGGGGATGAGGAAGATCTGCACACCCATCTGGCAATCTCTTGTAAATATTGACTTCTAGGGAGCAATGCCATCCCGCCAGCTCACAGCGGTGCCTTCCTTTGTTACTGCCAGATTGTGGCATTTCAGATAATGGCTGCCCTGCACATGCAAAGTTTCATCATTCCTTTAAAGAGCTCCGGATACTTTAGGCACAGCTGATTTGCCTAAACCAAGGTATCTGCGGCCAACTGAGACACCTTCGGCATGCCGCCAGTCCCTCAGCTGCCCGATCTGGTATTGTCTGGGTCTCCCATAGGTCCCTCGTCATATCTCCCAGTTACCATGTGGGTGCTTCGGGCATTTCTAACTGCAGGAGCTACTTATGTCTGGGCATTGAAAAGGTGCCCTTTGTGTCTCTGTGTCTGAGAACACAGCTGCCATGCAATGGTAGAGCCCTAGGCAGTCAGCAACCAGCCTGACTTTGGCACGTGAGCACCCCAAGAAACTTAGAAGCGTCGCGGTTAAGCTTGTTGCAGTATCGTCTTGGTGGAAGTACCCCAAAAAACTAAAGGAATTCAGGGCAAATGATGACGGACTCCATGCCACCGGGAAATACTTGGGGCTCTCCTTTAATGGTGTTGGAAGCTGCAGTGTTCTGCAGAACAAGATTTGTTCCTTCAGAAATGAACCTGTCCTTAGCTGGTCCCACTGAAAGAGCAGAAATCTGATAACAGAAGCTACAGGAAAATAAACCATCAGCTTCCCTAGCAGGGAAAGCAGCGCTGCGAGAAGAGCTGGAAGATTGCAGGAGACAGGGAGGAAGAGATGGGTGCACGTACAGCGAAGTCCAAGGCCTTGCCTGCCATTCCCATGGTCCTTGCAAAGGTCTATTGAGCTCTCAGACCACCCCCCTACTGTGAAAAGTGCAGAGTTAAAGCACGTGGCCCCGAGTGCACCTTTTGAAGTTTGCAAGCAAGGTGGAAATTAGGAAACAATAACCACTGTCAGACCAGACCGGCTGCTTATGGGCAGAGGGGGGCTGCGGAGAGAGAGGGACACTTTTGGCTCTAATGCCAAGAAACACACCAAAGCTATTTGTCCTGCGTCCGGGCTCCAGAAAGTGCTTCTGAAGGAGCAAGGAGGACAGGCTGCGCTTGCGGTGTGGTTCTCACAGGACTGCTGTAGAACTGCCCCTGAGGATGGCTGGCTGGAAAAGAAATCGTGACTGAGCGCATGGCATTAGCCTTGAAATTGTTCCTTATGACTTGTATCCTTTCCTGCTTTCAGATAATGCCTGTAAAACACGGCGCGCTAATAACAATTTCATTTGTCTGCGGAGTGCTCGGAATTACGGCCGCGAGCGTCAGCAAACAGTGCCGGTCCCCACGAGCCGTATCCCCTCTGCCTCAGCTGCCTGCCTTCAGCTTTACTTACTGTTACTTCATTTGCCCGCCTGCGGAGGGACCTGGGGAGTGGCAAGTCACCTGAAGCGCTCGCTGCTGTCCCGAATTCGGACGCGCGGCAGCGGTGATGGCACCAGTTATCCGGCGCCAGTAGGCAGCCTGAGCATGGCCCCCAGCGCTTGCGACGCCAACCTGCCCGCTGCTTCTGCTCCCTCTGCTCTCGAGGTGCCTGCGCAGCATCTCGAGTCCAGGTACACGTAGGCAGCACTTCGATATTAGTCGGGAATAAACAGGCACAGGCTCGACTGAAGCCTTATTCTATCACTCTTTCGGTTACTTTATACAAATCTCTTACTAGCCGATGTGGTAAGGCTGATGGTGAAAATAAGTTTGACTTTGGGAAAAAAGGCATTAGGAGGAAATGGAGAAAACATGGAATTTTACCACTGAAGCAGCCGGCAGCTGACTTGTTATGCTACCATTTGCTAACGATAGTGCTAGGGATAGTGACCCGCCTGAGGATATTTTTCCAATCCTTCCACCTTTCCCCCGCTCCTGCTCCCTCTCTCTGTTCAAAAGGATGTTTTCTCGCTGGATGCTAGTGCAAAACCTCTCTAGCAATCCTCAGAACTTGCTGGGCATGTTTTTTGTTAAGTGCCAGGTGGTGAAATAAAAAAAGACAAGCGCACAGAGACTTTTTGTTACTGTGATTAATTTTCATGTTCTTACAACTCCTGATCCTGGCTGCATCCCGGTGTGGAAGATTCAGCATTTAAATAGCGTTCACAGGTTACTATTGATCAGGGGGGTTGGGGGGAAGTGCATTTATTCCTCCTGGATTACTCCTTCTCCTGCTTTGTAATTATTTGTTTCCACTTGTAGTGGATTTTGTTATTTAGTGTTTAAAACTAGTTTAATTAATCTCTTCTGTTGTTGTTGTTTTGAAAATGTGACAGACACTCATGAGATAGATAATGGATTGATAAAGAACACTTGAGGGGACCCTGGAGTGCTCATCATTTGCTAGGTAGGGTATGTTAAACATAATACTGGTAAGATCAAGCCCTCCAGGACAAAAAATGAAAGAGGCATTTAATTGGAACACTTAGCAATCACAAAACCAAGACAGAGGTTAAATTGTTTTGAGCAAGAGAAATTAATACATTAAAGGTTACATTTCCAACTGTGAGGCTGCAGAGCCAGGCTCTTATGCAGTGTCAGAATTACATAAGGCAGAAGAAATGGCTCTGAAATGATTGTGGAATCATTAACAAAAGCCAAGGCAGAGTAAGACATTTCCCAGCAGGAGGGTGTGAAGAAGAATAAAGACATGGAGAGAGCTCATTAAGAATGAATTGCAGACCATAAACATTTGAAACCACTAAGTGTGGAGTTCTATCTGTTATCTAATGACTCAGAAATTATAAAACTAGCAATGACTTTCAGAAAAGGAGTTGACTTTGCAGGAGGTTGTTTGCCATTATGAAAAAAAGGTAATTTTTTTTTCTAGTTGGGGGAAAAAAATAAAAATCCTTCATCTTTGTAAATCAGCACAATTTAAGCAACTTCAGCTATACCCCAGAGAGATTTCCTTCTGTATAATTACACATTGTCTCAGATTTAGTAACAAGGATGTTGAAATGGAGGAACTGCATAGAGGATGAAGGAAGAGACAAGAGGTTCATTTCTTACCGTCTGACTGCAAATGATTAACCTCTTCATCTTTGAAAAGATCTAGCAAGTGCTGAGATCTCCCTAATTAGTGGGAATTTCATTTTCTTCATTTTGATTAAGGTCTAGACCAGTCTTTGCCTGATAAACAAATGATAGTCAAAGAAACAAGGGTGAATTAAATGCACTGACCAAAATCTGTTTGGTTTATTTGGTGCAGCCTCAGCAGATCTACACAGAGCCCAGAAGAAGGCAGATTTATCTGGCACAAGAAGATTATTTTTCAGGAAAGATACGTATGACACAACCATTGCACGAAGCTACCAGGACATTCGTCCACTCTCCCCAGATGGTGCAGTGTTTTCCTATGTATTGAATTTATACCGCAGAGTTTTCCAAACTAAGCATCCTATGGGATGAGTTGAGGGAGGAATAGGATGAGGGGCAAACAAGCAGGTTTAAAGAGTGCCATGAAAGAAATCCCCAGAGGTAAAAGTAGTTAGAGGTTTGGGGAGCAGAACGGTAGGGAAAATGGCCATTACAGATTGCTAACAGGTTACAGAAAAGTTACAGAGGCAGATCAGTGTGGTCTATCCTAAATTCATTTGGTTTTCAATTTTTCTGCTGATATGAAAATCTTTCATCATGCAATAAATTTTCCTGAGTTAAACAAAACATTTCATTATCATTATCTTCAACTTTAATCATTCTCTGTTTAAGATTTGGTCCACTCTGAAAGAAAAGGTACCTTCAAGGGAAGCTTGTCATTCCTTAGCTGTTAAGATTCAAAACCATCAAAGTAAAATTTTAACAAATGAACCTTTTTTTAAAAAAAAAAAAGAAAAACCGGTGAGGAGCACACAATCATCCACACACTCATCAGAAATTCATGAGTGTTTTGGTTTACCTAAATTTGCATTTTTGAGGCAAATAAAACCGGCAACCCAAAGTGCCATCCCGCTCTGGTGTGAAAACGGAGGACCACAGGCTCTAGGAGGAGGCAGGCGGGGAAGATGGGACACTGTAGAAAGGTCAACAGCAGAATTAGCTTCCATACTGTAGGCACAAAAATTTCTCATTTGTGATGGATGCAGAGATAGCTAAATGCATGCAAGGTCCATTTAATGGATCCGGTTTATAAAATTGGCTGCTACTTTCTGACCAGCATTTATTTTGACAGTTGAATGACTTACGGTTCCAATTAAAAGCAGCTAGATGTCTAACTCGGGGACTATGGCTATAGAAAATAGCTCGCCTATGCACGGTTTCCATTTGGGCTTGTATTTAAAAAGTGCACACGTCTGAACTGGAGTAGGAGCTACGAGTAATTCAGGCCAGCTGAATTTACCCGCTCGCCGGTTGGGCAAGCTGGGCTTTGCTCCCTCCTCCGAGAGGGGAGCTGACCCGCCGCTGCCTGCACCCGCAACTGGGAATGGGCTGGAAGCTGGAGGTGACATTGAGGCGTCAATCACAGCCCTCTCGCGTCTCGGCCAGAACGGGAAATACCCTGTCTGCAGCAAGGACCTGGCACCGGGATTTTGCTGCCGGAGAGAGCGCTCCCCGTGCCATCCCGAAGCCACTCACGTGGTAAAATGTCAGTAAACATTTTTCTGCTCCTAATACTTTGCTCCCCTTGGCAAGTACATCTACCTGTGTCATTAGAGAGACAGCCCCTCTTGCAGTGACAGAGGGGGAAAGATAGAAGGCAGGGAGGAATTATATTACTTTAAAATAGAGGTAAGTGTTGTGGGATAAATTTGGTCCCTTCTGAAAGGAGCTCTCCTGTTGTTTCCAGGAGACGTGGCAAATTAAAATCAACTGTCCTGGAAATGACCGGGACATACTAGGGGAAGGTGTGCGAGTAAAATGGCAACAAAAGCATGCGTCCTTTCTGGCATTGTCCGTCAGCATGAACTAATCCTGTGGAAATATTCAAAAAGCTGTGTGTTGTAAGGATCTATGTTAAGATCACGAAGTTCGGCTTGTCATTCAGACTTCAGAGGGGAGCTCGTTTGTGAACGGAGGAGGAAAAGGTCTGGAATTCATAAGAACAGGAGGGAGGAAAAAAAAAAAAAAGGACCCTGAAATTTCTTTAATAAATAACCAGGATTGAACAGCTCCAGCAGGCAGACCAGAAGTGACAGTGAAATGTAACGTATCACTCAGGACACCATCAGGCATTTCCCTCCTGCTGCTGTTTGAGGATCTCTAGATGCTGCAGGAAGGGGTTTATTGTGGTGCAGATTTGCTGCAGAGTGTGCAGAGTACTGCAATAACAGAGATATTTCCAACGGTCTTCGCTGCAATACCATGTACTGTATGTACTTAGCTGAAATCAATGGGACATGTAAATGAGAATAGGCAGAATCCCTTCTACGGCGAGGAACAAAGCATCTGTGCTATCCTAAGCAAATAAAAGGATCAGCTCGTGCAGGATACACAAAGAGCTGTGACCGCACTGTACCGTGAGGGGTCTGTTGTGAAGTTGAATATGTGTAATTTCCTAGTGGTTTGGGCAGGGCAAGGGTAACTTAATACAAAGCAAGCGAGATCTTTGCACGCTTCTAGCAGTGAATATTAGGGAAAAGGCATAAAACAGAGGTTTGATGGAAACCTCTGTGATAGGAAAGCAAAATCTTTAATGGGAGGGGAGAAAAGAAAGGTTGCATATATATAACTACTGAATAAACAAATTATATGTCGAGTCTAAATGATTAATTGCCCTGAAGAAATATATGGAACAGGCCAAACTGGAGAGAAAAGAAAAAGCATATTTCAAGGACAAGACAAAACCAGACCCTAAAAGAACCATGGTTTTCAGAAATTCCCCCCTTGAAATAAATGTCCTTCTAAACACCCATATGCCCCTGACTAAACAAAATTCGAATAATAGAATAAAGCAAAAACCAGTGACTTAAGGGGGAGAGGAGGGTACGGAAGAGGGAAGGAGGGAAGAAATACACCAGATAAAGAGAAAATATACAGTGTAATATTTCATCTGCTGATATACCACAGTGAAACATAAACTAATCCTCATTCATATGGGAATATTCACTCAGAATTTACTTGTGGCTTTGGTACTTTTTCTTGACTGGTTAGATTCCAGGTCTTCTGGAAGACCTGGAAAATTTGAAAACACAAATGTAGATAAGAATTAAGTGTATCAATTCACTGCTGAGTTGCCAGTTCCTCCCTCTCCCATAAAAAAAATCCCACACCTTGCACACTGCATACCTTTGTGCATGTATATAATAAAATAAATATGTTTAATGTAGTCTTACAGCTAGGGGTCATATGGATATACTTATATACATTCGCACACAATACCCGTCGCTCAGTTAAGTACAAGGGAAAAAAAAAAAAGATTTTCTTTGAAGACCAAAAGTCAGACCCAAGGTAACAAAAGTAAAGCGTAATTTACCCTGTAGTTAAAAACCAAAGGAGTCTTTTTACTAGGGGGCTGCTGGTTCTATTCATGCCATTCCAGAAGAATATAAAAGAGACGCTTTGGGATTTTGAAGTAAAAATTCACAACAGTATGTCTTTACTTTTTTTTCCCCTTCAACCAAGACATCTTTTGCTGGAGTCCTTTATCTAGAGCTTTGTATACATATTTTTAATCCTATACAAAAATGATAGGATGTCAAGAAGGATCTATAATAACACCATTTTTTTTATTTCACTTCAAAGACTTGGCAATTTCTGATCCATGTGACATTCACACTCCTTCAGGGTCAAACAACATCTTGCAGCCTTCATAAAATGATTAAATATTTTAAACAGCTCCTGCTTATACCTCCATCGCCCCTCGAGACTGATACTGTTATCGTTTTTGTCAAAGCCAGTTTCCATCCGCATTTGTCATTCCTGCTTGCATTTATGAGTTATCAATCGCCACGTCAAAATGCAAAATAACTGATGTTCTCTGGGCGGGATTGGATGGTCTATCTGGGGCTTTTAATCAATGCTGATTTTTATTTTCCATACCCATACATAAATCTTTACCATTCTGGGCCACATATAATGCGTTTGTACAAAACGCAGTGACAGAAGCAGTAGTTATATTATCAAACATTATACCTCGGGGCTAACTGAGTATCAAGGGCTTTCAAAAGGGAACATTGGGAATTACTGTGCAGGAGAGATGACTGCAGGAGAGAATATAAGGGATTGGTTGTTGCCATTTATAAATCAACATCATGCAAGCTAATCCTTCTCACTTAAATGCAGCCCAAATACTTTTCCTGATACTCTGAAACTCAGCCCTATCTATTTTTTTTAAAGCTTGCATAATGCACACGAACAATGGTTATATGCATTTTCTTATTTCTTGAACTTTTCCCTAGGGATGTATATAGAAACTGTGCTGCCGTGTTGGTTTTTTTCTCCCCAAGGCCTACAAGCCAGTAAATATCCTCTTTTTAATCATACCTGAATTATTAGAACTCTTTCCACCCCCGTGTTTTTTTTGCCTGAGCCACTATAATAAAAGGGAATGTGTTTCATTCATTAAAAAGGGTATATCTGCCTCGTTTGTTCAATGAAGACTGCAGCCAGCTATAGAAACAGCTCATAGCCCATGCCAAGCAGGCTCCAAGGGCCAGGTCAGGGATAGTTTGGAGTCAGGATTGCAGAGGACCCGAGTGCTGGGCTCCCTGGGAACACCGGGCACCATTGCAAGAAAGCAAAGGTGAGGGGAAATCTCCCACCTCCTTTGTAGGGACCTCTGCGTGTGCTGCGTGATGCAGGTCCAGTTACCACACTCCTTGCCAACTGGGAGTCCCTACTAGCTGGAAAAATGTCCGAATTGCTAAGAATGGCTGTCATTATTTTTACCGGTGTTGAATGAAACTGCTTAGGACTCCCCCAAGCGAGGCAGGCTTTCAGGCTCAAGGAAAGTTGGAAGGTGTAATTGTGCCTGTGAAGTTCTTCCTTCCTGCTTTCAGTGCTGGGAGGGCTGAACTGAAGTCTTGATAAGATCTGCAAGATAAGGGGCTGTAAGTGGTGAGCAGCCTCTTTTCCTTTTCTTTTGTAACTAAGCTTTCTGCCACAGGACCAAAACCTTTTTATCAAGTTTTCAGCAAAACATTTTTCTGAATAATCCACTTCTATTAAGTGATTTCCCCTATTGTGTACACAGGCTTAGAAAAAAACTGTTTATAAGCCTTTTTTACTGAACTGCTAAAGGACATTCACTCTGGGTATCTCCTGAAGGAAGGTTACCAAAATTCTCTCCATTACAGGCTAATATGTTTTATTCCTCATTAACTAGGACAAACAGGAGAGTCTTTGAATTGCAGCGCTACTATCTCAGAGGTCACCTTATTTTATGTTTGTGACAAACTACAGTGTTTGCACTACGGTGAAGTAACCTTGATCATCCATTCCTGCTCTGTGTCAGGGTCAAAGTGGCAAGTGTAATGCAAAAATTAGGTTAAGGTGACTAGAAGAGAGGTCTCTGACAACCCTTTGGGAGCCCAGTGTTACCAACCACCCTTTTCCAATATCTGTGAAACTTTTCCAGGAAAAAAAAAAAAAAAACCAACAGACAGTACTGTAGTGTATTGAAGCATAAGAAGCACCAAAGTAAGACCATGGTTCAAAGTTTATTCTGTTAATCTTTCTGAATATCTATGCCAAACCCAAGAAGTACCCAGCTGCAAAGTGTTCCAATTGCTCTGATTCTGCTCTTCATGTATGGGTGAAATATTATTGACCTTACCCCGCCGCTGCCTTCAGTGCAGATGCACAGCTCACTTGGCCATGTCCAGAGGCCGTAGTTGAAGACCCCCAGTTGGGTTGGGAGAGCACTCCCGTCATCCCTTGGGAGTGCACTCCTGTCATCCCTTGGGAATCACGCTGGAAATGCTAAACTGGAAAGGCAGCAGCAGCCAAAACCCTTGTATTTGCGAAGCGGTCTGTAGTCACAAACATCTGTCCGAGTGTTTGGAGAGAAGAAAGCTTAAATGAAGACTAAAACGTGGTTTGAGGACTAATAGCTTATATAGCTATGTGTTGAACAAAAATGAATTACACATGGGTGTTTTAATTAAGAGAGGAGAGGCTATCTTTTCTGTGAGCTTCAAGAGGAATCTTTACTGGTACCATCCTTCAGCCTTAATGAATCCAACTCCCTCTGATAATGCTACAATAGCATTCACTGCCTTAGTCAAGTTTTAGACCCCTATACAACAAAGTATTAGAATGTTGGCTTGCCTGCCTTTGAGGATGAACAAATAGCCATCCCACAGCACCAATGCATTTTACACCTCACACCAGTCAGTTTGAAGCTGACTTCAGACATGGGAGTGCTTTTACTGGCTTAACTGAGGTGAGTTCGGTAAATATATGCTCAACCGCTTTTCCAAGGCAGGACCCACAGAGCTGCACACTGGCTAACAGTGTGGAAAGGCTCGTGTAAAACTGAGTGGGGTTCAGAGTGGAGGAAACAGCCTTGCTGATCTGTTGGTGTGCATAGGACAAGAGTTATGACAGCCTCTTGTCTTTATATCTGCTCTATACCGTAGTGTGCAGGTAGTTCTCGGTGTGAGGTCTAGGAGACCTGGAGCCCCAGCAGGCTTTCTGATGATGGCTGTTCTTGGGAAACCCTCTGGCTGGTGGGGCTGCAGCCCTTACAGGGTTTCCTGCAGCTGTGCTGGGTCGAGGTGCCCATCCAAGGCTGTTTGCCAGCCAAGAGCTAGGAGACCCTCTATTCCAGGTCGGGGCTTTTCCCTCCATCCTTCTTATTTATGACTTTGCACAGCAGCAACTCAGCTCTGCTAGATCACCACGAGTGTCACATTAGCAGAAATCTCTCTTTTTGCAGGTGGTAAGAGAGGAGGCATCCTGCCCATTGCGTGTCCGGTGGTGCATCTGAAACTACTCTACAGGTGAGGGTGAACCCAGGAGATTCTTCTTGCCCCAAGAAGGGGTGGGGAGGGCTTTGTTTTGGGCTGGTCTTAAGGTCTCGACTCAATGTCCACCTGTACCCATTATATGGCCCTCTTTGTGTCATCCATCCCGTGGTGGGTTGACTCTGGCTGAATGCCAGGTGCCCACCAAAGCTGTTCCCCTGTCCCCTTTTCAGCTGGACAGGGGAGAGAACAAATATAACAAACGGCTCATGGGACGAGATAAGGACAGGGAGAGATCACTCACCAATTACCGTCACAAGCAAAACAGACTCAACTTGGGGAAATTAGTTTAATTTATTACCAATCATATCGGAATAGGATAATGAGAAGTAAAACCAAATCTCAAAACACCTTCCCCCCACCCCTCCCTCCTTCCTGGCTCAACTCTGCTCCCAATTTTCTCTATCTCCTCCCTGCCAGCAGCATAGGAGGACAGGGAATGGGGGTTGGGGTCGGTTCCCCACACCTTGTCTCTGCTGCTCCTTCCTCCTCAGGGGGAGGACTCCTCACTCGTCCCCTGCTCCACCGGGGGTCCCTCCTATGGGAGACAATCCTCCATGAAATTCTCCAGCGTGAGTCCTTCCAACGGGCTGCTGTCCTTCAGGCATGCACTGCTCCAGCGTGGGCTTCCCACAGGGTCACAGCCTCCTTCGGACATCCACCTGCTCCAGCGTGGGGTCCTCCCCGGGCTGCAGGTGGAGATCTGCTCCACCGTGGACCTCCCTGGGCTGCAGGGGGACAGCCTGCCTCACCATGGGCTTCCCCACGGGCTGCAGGGGAATCTGGAGCATCTCCTCCCCCTCCTTCTTCACTGACCTGGGGGTCTGCAGGGCTGTTTCTCTTACATGTTCTCACTCCTCTCTCCGGCTGCAGTTTCTGTGCTGCTGCAACATTTTTTCCTTCTTAAATACGTTATCCCAGAGGCGCTACCACCATTGCTGACTTGGCCAGCGGCGGGTCCCTCTTGGAGCCGGCTGGCATTGGCTCTGTCGGACATGGGGGAATATTCTAGCAGCTTCTCACAGAAGCCACCCCTGTAGCCCCCTTGCTACCAAAACCTTGCCACGCAAACCCAATACACATCCTCTCTCCAGTTCTCTGTTCAGACAAAGAGCTTGAAAGGAAATTACCACACTCAGGACCCAAATCTAGTGCCTCAGTTTATTCAGAATAGGCCTTTGTGACTCATGTAGCCTTGCTGAAGTCAATGGGATAATTCGTATAGTACAAACTACTTGGTGTGAGTAAGAATATTGGAATTCAGCCTCTACTATTTTGCTTGGATTCCTGGTGATGATCTTGTATGCTTGTTTGACCTGAGTAGTCAGCCCTCATTTTAAATTCACGTTTGGACTCTCTGCAGATGTAGTTAAATTCTCTTGGTTCTCCCGTTTCTGCTGATGGTTGGGATCATCAATGTTTTGGATCTCATTCGGTTTGTAATGTATTTTATCTGGCAGCTGTATCTCCTGCACTCTTCTCTGGCTTGCCTAGATGAGTGGGTGGTTCTCTGACTCCTGGCATGCAGAATGATTTTTTTTTTTTAACTTCTCCTTTTGGCTTCCCATCCTCTATAGCGGAAGTCACATTAAATTTGCTTTAAATAGCTTCTCTCAGTTTTGGCCTTCAAAAAAGATGGATTGTTTTGAATAGTTTTAGTAATAAAGTGCATGTTCTTCCCCCCAGGATTCTGAGTAGCAAATTTCCATCTGTGTCGAAGACCAGTGATGCTGCTAGGCTTCTGGGACCCTTTGGAAAATACAAGCAAAGATCTCACTAATCACCTTTATATCTGTCTGTGGAACTTGCTTTTCAGTCACTAATCAGCAGATGTTACCTAATGCTTAGGTTTTGCTGTTTTCATAGTTAAAATTAGTGTCCAATGAAAAAATAATATGGTGCTTCTCCTCTATCTCTCCTTCTGCCAGATTCATCTGCAAGAAAATTAGTGGGAGCTATACCTCAGAGTTTTGCATGTGGAGTCAACTTTATTCTTGCATGTGCATGGTTCATGGGTGCTGAAGACATGAATGGTTAAATTAAAACCATTGTGTTTCGTTGTCACGGCTCAAATTAATTATGAACCTAAAAATTCCAGGATTTGTCAGTCCAACCATCTCAAGGAAAATATCCCAGCACTGAATTTGCATACAGGCTTCTACCAGGACAAAAATAAATTGACCTTCAGACATGTTCTGAGCTGTGTCAAGTCAGACTTTTTGTCCCCACCTTGGCCACTCCTAAAAGAATGAGGGTCAAAACTTCCAGGAAATCTTTTCAGAAGGAACTGAGATTTCATAAAAATATGCTTTGCTCATGCTTCTGACTTAAATAGTAATAAAGATGCTCTATCTTAGGTCTTTGAGGCAGAGGAAATTTGTAAGCAGAATGAGAGAGAGGTTTACTAGTTTAAACTGAAGTAAGAAATCTCATTGCTAGATTACCAGCAATTTGCAATTTTGCTAAAATGTGTAAAATGACAAGGTTTCTCTTTATCAAAGAAAATGATCCATCTTGGGTCATTTAGCAGTAGCTATAAATATAGGCATGCTATCAATATCTAATCTGAATTGCTGTTCTTGTCAGAGGACACAGTCCTTAAAGTGCTTAGTTTTCAGATCCCACTCCCTCCTTCAGTTTAACACCTGCGGTGTGCAAACGTCACTGATTTTAGGGTCCACGGTTTCAAGGCAAGCCCTCTCCCTCCACCCTGCACTCACCATCCTGCCCTCCTGGTAATACATGTTTGTAGATTAGCGCGAGGGACCTTGATTGTGTTTCACTGTCACTTCTGTGGGAAAGAAATGAAACATGGACCAGGGTCTCATTGCTCCAGATGTACCTTGCCCGAACTGCGCCATGTCCCCGCTGCTTTTGCACAGGCAGGGCTTTGCTGGTTGCAGGGTGTTTGACATTGTCAGGATCCTGAAGAAAATTACTAAACCTCACATGTCCTACCCATTTGGGAAGAAATAACAGGGTCTCCAGAGATTACCCTGTGGCCAGAATTATGATTCTGTATTCAGCCTTTTGGGGCTTTTCATCTCCATAGTGAGATAGAGGACAGTTAAAGAGCCTCAGCAGTCCAAGAAAGGGTCTCTGGATTCCCTCTGCTATGCGATTGAAAGAAGTGGTATGAATAAGCCACTGACTTTAGACTACATGAGTCTTAGTGGGATAGAGAAAGAGAAGACTGGTATTAACTTGGTTTTCTGAAGAGGTCTTGGCTCAGTTGCTTTAGTCATTTGCATTTAAAATATCATATACTTGCAAAGCCAGTGTAGTAACACAATCAGAAATATCTGCTGTACACCAGAATATGAAAGATATTTTCTGGATTGAGGGATGCAACTCTGAATTGAGGGGTAGATTTACTCTTGTCTTTCCTTTTAATTATTATGCAGTTTTCTCTTACAAATCACTCCTTTAACCTAAAAATAGCTTTATTTGCTATTAAAATAACAGACTTGTAAGTAGAAGGATTCAAATAAATTAAAAAACTATCATTTCACTGAGTTTAATCTGTATATGTAAGAATAGAGTTAAAGTGAAATTCAGGTCTGTGGCAAAAATTCCTCTCCATTTCAGTGGGGTCAGGACTGCACATTTAGATTCATATCCTCCGATGAGATGAAATGTCATAGCACCATTAATTTTTGTTGATCTAAAAAACCCATCATCATCTGATGTTCTGATCCTAAGCGTCTGAAGGCAAACTCGCATAAGGCTGGTCTGAGTGCAGGAGAATCATAACATGGGTGATCATTTTGAACACTCCTCTTTTGCAGGAGAAAGGGTTGCCAACATCACGTTCCTGGGCAGAATTTACTGCGGAAATATTGGCTACATGTAATATGTGACAATTACAGTTAATTTTACTTGAAAGTGTCAGAATCGGCACGTAGAAAGGCAGAAGGACCTTACCAAGATATACCAATGTTTAAGTGAAGAAATACGTTACTGTTAAAACCAAGGTCCAAACATCTTAAAACTTTAAATATGAAAAATGGAGAGTATAAAAAAGTAATATGGGAGAACTGCAGAGAGGAGGAAGGGACTGTGGAAGACAGAAGGTCTAAGGTAAGGTGAAGTAAGTCTGATAAATGTGGAAGTGTCAATAGCAAATAAACAGAAGATAGCCTTGTATGTCTATATATATGTATGTGTTGGGGGATATTAAAAAATCCAAATGCATGCAGAAGCATGGTAAATCCAATAACTTTTGGTCATATACTTTAAAACTCTGAATCTGAACTACATGCAGATACTGCTATAGACAACTGAGAGTCTGCCTACCAGGAAATACTGATGGCTCTGGCTCATGGTCCTAAGGGCGTCTCTTAACAGCATGTGGTCAACAAGAGAAAACCAGCAGTATCTGAACAATTTGTGCTCCTAGAGCTTTCATACCAAATATATACCTTTTTCTTCACCTGTGGAAAGGACATGACCAAGTCCAACCCAAGGTTTCTCCTCAACACAACCGATAGAAATCTTTTTTCTTCTGAAATGAAGGAAGAGGTAGTTATGACTTTTAACACTGTTGTAATTAGAGGAGTTTGGTGTCTCCATAAAGTAACATCACCTTCCACCTTTAGGTGTGTGTGGGGAAAACAGCCAACTGCACTTGGGCACCGGAGTGATAGGAAAAATGAGGCATTTTAAATAAAATAAAACCCCCTTGTTATGACAAGCGACTAAACCCCACAAATGAATGCAGAAGTCTGCTATTTAATGTAGTGTATGCTGATATTTAAGCAGGTCTATATCTGTCAAACAAGCCTCTTTTCTAAGACTGGCACAGACTGTTCTGCGTTTGGTTTCCAGAATCAGCAAATTACATTGGCAGAACAAAGCTGTCATATTTGGTGGTATTTTGTTACATCCATTATCTCACTTAAGTTTAGACATCTCTTAGCAAAATCAGATCCCACTTAAAGACTGCCTTATTTTGCAACATTAAACAAAATGACAGGCTGCTTAAAAAAAAAAAAAAAGTTCATTAGCAAGCAATGAGTTGGTGGAAAAACTGCACGGCTGCTTCAAATATGAAGAATGAAAGCATGAAATGCTGTAACCTTTCCACAGCAGGCCAAGAGCATACATCAGGACTGCATTTGACTAAACAAGGGTATTAAATGGCTTCAATAAACAGAATTAAATAGAATGAAAAAAATCAAGGATACTTTGGATTTGATTAAGGAGGTGTTACCTCAAGACCTGCTTGGAAGGGATGGTACCATGCACCACTTATGTCTCAATAGTGACATATATGGGGCAGTCATAAACAGTGATATTGGAAAGTCTTTGCCAGCCTGAAGACGGTAGGTATACAGCAAGACTGTATGCAGGGCAACCTGCCTTTGGAAAGGAAGGTTATGGCATGGTGTCTAGGTGTTTCTTTTTGGTTTTATTTTTCTGAGGCCTACTGAGGGTTAGTTTCTCTTGAAAAGTGAAATTTAGTTTTAATTGACTCTTCAGAAGAATAAAAAGACAGCTGCTATCCTGAGGTTAGAGGTTAGGGTAATGGTGGTAAGTTGCCACACTCTGGTTTATGTACGTATCAGAGTGATAGAGACTTTTCGTTTTCAAACAACTTCCCATTTTCTTGTCACCTTCTTGCTTTTTTCCTTGGAAGGATGGACATGTCCTGGTCTGGTGATGAGGGATAATGCACCCATCACAGAGGTGAAGTGATATCACAGGCTGCACAGTCATGACCCAAGAATAGCTTTTGAGCTGGGGGCAGAGCATCACTGATACCTTTCTTCTCAGTTGCACTGCAAACATCCAAGCTGTGATAAGCCAGTAGTCTGTAAAGCATGGTTGCATATGGGTACACTACAGAACAGTTGAGGAAATGTGGGATTTATCATGGGGGTAAAAGCCACACTGTGCACCGAGGGGAATGTACTACCAAATTAAGGTGGCCCTGCAAGACAAACAGTATCCCAAGCACCACCAAGGGCTTTTGCCAGGGCATAGCTACCTGCAGATACAGGCTTCCACAGCCACCTGACACCTACAGAAGCAGGGGTCTGAGCATAGAGAGGTTTTTTTGGTCACTTATTCAGCAGTTTTTAACCTCTCAAGGGAAGAAGCATTCTTTGAAAAATTACTGGATGCTCAAAAAAGGTTAATTTCAATGTTCTTTTATTCTCTGCACCTTAAATAGTACAAAGAGTTGCAGTGATATTATGGGCCTGTAATTACAGGGCTTGGGGGACAACCTGTCTTTTCTGGTGTTTTGAATTCACTTCTGCTGCAACAACACAGACGAGAAAAGAACTTGCTGGCCAACCCTATCATTTTAATGAAATTCACACTTCAGGGTGTGCTCTGAAGAAGTAAGACTCACAATTGCTTATGAGCATCATATGGCCCCCACTCTTGCCACAAGCACCCGTGCATGCACACACAGCTGCACACGCACTTTAAAGGTTACTGAGTTTATAAGCATATAGACAGTACCTGTCTACTGAGGTGAGCAGATAATCTAGAGCTGACTAAAAGAGTTAATAAAGATAATTCAAAGTTTCTGACTGAAGGCATTTACAAATGACGGTTAAAAACTATGTTTGGGTGTGTGCATGTTTATGCACACACATGTGTATTAAGGGGGGCAGGAGAGAGAAGTTGCTTTTTTCAGGAAGTGAATAATGTCATTGTTGATTTAATTAGCAAATTCTAGATGTGCTGACAAAGGAAATTTTCTTGGGAGATGCACTGTGTTGTGTCAGTGGTCTAAATGAATAGGCTGAGCTGAGTTCCTGGTAATAACAGATGAACAACACAACTCACCAAACCTCAAACAGTGCATAAATCAATTTGCTGGGAATTAACCACTCGCTTTAAAATTAGGGGTTACTTGACAGGGTTTCAGTGATTAGGTTGTCAGGGACCTGTATTTCTAGCTGGGATTTATCTTTCATTGATATAAGTACATCCCCTTACAGGCAACTGACTGAGTAGGGGTAGCAATCCAAAGCACCAGGCTAGTTAGGCAGCACGGTTTTATTCTTTGTAAGTCCTAGGCGGCATTTGGAGGTGGACAAAGGAGGGCAGAACAGGGACACTTATCAAAAAGAAAATGTGCTGGCTTTGTGAACTACTAATAATGCCCAGGATATTAGTAGGAGAACTGTGAATGAGGGGAAGCATTTCAGAATCCCTGCACATCACATGGCCCTTCTGTGTAATAAGGAGCTTAACAGTTTGTTAAATGAGATGCCGAAAAATGTTCAATTATACAGAGAAATTAATGAAAAGCAGTAAGCTACTTGGAGGTCACTTCATCTTGTGAAAGTTGAACATTCATGTAGTATACACAGTCAGGGCCACCATTTTTATGATTAAACTTATATTCCCATATACTTCAAACAATGGCAGATGGTAGACAGAGCAGTGAGATTAGGTACATATGGTAAAATGGGGGCAGGGAGGGAGGTATGGGACAGACAAAGCAAAGGATCATAGGCTCTGACGGTCAAATCAGAATGTAAAAGATCAATAAAATGTTCATAGAAATTGGCCCAGGAAATACCAGGGGTCATCTGTCAGGTCTATTTATTGCAGCATTCCTGCTTTATTTTACTTAGCCAGTGGGGAATGTCCATCCCCATCACTTTCCTTTTACTGGTGATCTCTTTCACTGCTCAGGTACGCTTATTTTCAGATGGATTTTCTGATGGTTTCCCAGACAGCTTTGCAGGGTGATTATCCAAGCAGTTGCAGCGGTGTATTCCAGTTAGCATGGTCTCCTTTCAGGCTGCTTCATGGCTTGAATCCTCCTTATGGCAATGGCTCCCAAGTCACCATTTCCTCTCCTTCACATCTCATCTCGGGAGGCCTTCCAAAAGAAATCATATACATACGTCCTGCATTCAGTTTCTAACGGAACCAGGAGTCTAAGCTCAGGAATAAAATCTTAGTTGCTGCAAAAGAAAAGCTGGCAAGCCCAAAGGCAGTTAATGCAAGGTCTTTCAAGGCAGTAGGTCGCCACTTGCTTACCATTACTGAAGATGTGGCTGACGGACACATGCCCTCTTTGGGGCTGCCCTGTCCATCTCATCATGGAGAAAAGTCTTTCTCTTCCTTAGTTTTCTCTTTCTTCTCTTGTCCTTCCTTTCGGTTCTTTGCCTTGCACAAACCAAACGTGAGTATTTCTGAGCATTTGGCTGTGCCTTAGTGTTCTCTCCTCTCCTCTGCCGCAGCTTCTCTAGTTTTGTCCATCCCTCCTCCGCAACTACTTTCTCATTTTCCCTATCCATAGCTTCGATCTCATTGTGATGCCTTTTTCATTCCCACCCCCTCCCCACGTGCTGTACGAGTCTCCGCTTTATTTAGCATTTCCTGCTGCTTCTCTTTGATCACCTTCAAGAACGCAATAATTACTTCTAGGTTTTCTGGGCCCTGGATGTTGTACATGCCTTGATCTCTAACTTCTGCCCTTTCATTTGCAGTAACTCATTCTTAGCTGAGTTGCAGGCGTTCGTTTGCAGTCACTAGTTTACCTTCATTTGAACTCGGAGTCCCAGAGCTCCCAGATCAAGCTGGCTACACAGGCAGCTTAGGCAAACCTAAAATCAGCCAGACACTCAGAAACACATCTCTGCTGTGTATTTAATCCTCCAAAATGCATGACTGTGCTCAGTGTTAGCCTTCATCGTGGTGACTCCTAGCTGGGTCCTGTGAAAAGCACGTAAAGCCCCAGCTGGAGTTTGAAATGTGTGTTCCTGTGGAAACCAAAGCCTATCCTGAAATTTCTCACTGATGTTCATCTGTAATTCTTCTGATAGCTTCTCTATAAATATATTTTCCTTTGCTGAGTAGGGAGAAATCTACCAGCAGCGTGAATGAAGTAGTGGTTACTACAATGAAAGTGGTAAAATCTCCTGCTGGTGAAGTCAGTTGGCACAATCAGGGTCATAAAATCACAACCTTTAAAATCATCCTGAGAATGGATACATTCTGTACTGCTTTCTGTCCTCGTTATGATCTCTGTCACAAGAACAAGTTATCCCTGAATCTCAGTGTCTTAGATGCTGTCTTCTCATTTTCATCAAATAATCCCTGTTCTTGTGACAAAAGATTGTAAGTAACAGGAACAAAAATGGCCCCAAATGAAGCCATTCTCATGACAAAGACTGTAATGAGAACAGAAAATGGCACAAAATCAATTCATTCTCATGACAACCTTAAGATTGTAATGAGGACAAGAAAAACAGTCTGAAATTTATCAATTCTTGTGACAACCCTGAGACAGTAATGAAAGCAGCAAATGGTATGAAATTGGTCCACTCTCGTGATAGACACTGAAACAAAACCAGAAAATAGCAACACGTTTATCCATCCTTTTGACAACCCTGCGAGTGGAACAAGAACAGAAAAGGTTAGGAAAATTAACCCATTCCTGTCACAAACAATCTGATAAGTGTAATAACCAATTGTCCTTTCCAAATGGCATAATTCAGCCATTTGAGCACTGGCTTCATACTAAACTGGAGGAGTAATTAAGTTTCAGAATATCTTTGCATGTAGCTCACATTTGGTTTAGGTATAAAGTAGCAGGAATGCACTGTAAATGAAGAAGGCATGCAAAGTGGGTCCACACCCACTGGTTGGAGAAGCTCTGCCTCGCCAGGGTGCCCATTGCCAATGCTGTTTTCACCAGCGCCTTTTTATTAATTTAATTTCTTTGTGTGTATTCCTGGCATCCGCAGACCTCGGTTGGTGATGAGGTCCTTTTCGAGTCCCTGCTTCTATAAGCCTGTGAAGCAATCGCCATCCATTGTCATCCCTCTGCAACCACGGACGAGCTGATGACACGTGGATGACATGCAGATGACATCACAGTTACAGACTTACTTGTATAAAAAGTAAGCAGGGGCAAGTGTGCAGGGAGCCAGCTTTCTCCTCAGTTTCTTTGAAGGCAGGCCTGGTTGCACATAAGAAAATGGAAGAGGGAGGAGGAGAATAAAGTCGGGGATGTGGGTGAAGACTTAAGGAATATGGGTATTAGCGGGTAAAAGGTGATCTGGCTGAAGAAACTGGGTATCAGAAAATTATCAGCAGTCCGAAAGAGAAGAAAGCAGCAAGGCAGAATTAACAAACAATTAAAAACCAGAAGGGTAGGGGCAGGTGGGAATAGGCAAAAGCTAACACTGGGATGAACTCAAATATAAAAGCAGGTATGTGCATGAAATGAAGGAGGAGAAAGCAGTGAGTAAGGAAAGAGAAGTGAGTAGCCTGTGGATTGCCAGCTCTTGCAAACAGAAGGGAAAAGGCTGAGCAGGAGACTGATGCACTCAACTGCAAATGGCCACCACAGGGAAAGAAGCGATGAGCAGCTCAGTATTTTCTGAACTGCAAGCTAAAAAGCAATTCCTCACTGAGTGCAAGAAATCGGATTTTGAGGAGGGGGGGAAGAGGGAAAAAAGACCTCTCTCTCTCTCTCTCTGTCTCTTTTTTTCCAGCCACTCCAGCTTTCTTTTCTACCTGCAGTTAACTGTGAGTGCAAATGATATCATTAAGTTATCTAGCTATCTGACTGCACCCACAAGTCAGTGCCTGGAAGGCTAAATCCTATCATTTGCACCCAGGGTTAATGCACTGGAGCGAATGGTGGGTGCTGAGTAGATTCTGGCAGAATTGGAGGCTGAGCTGAGGCCAATATAAAAATATATCCCAAGCGTTTAGCTGGCACTCTCCCGCCACTTGGATGACATCTGACCTTTGCTTCTGTGCGCGTCTGTTTTTGAGCTGCCCAAGCAGAGAGGAAATCATTTTGAAGTCTCCTGCTATGAAAGTCAGTATCTCCCTGAGTGGACTGACTGTCCTCTGAAAAAGTGTAAATGCTTAACCTCAGTCAAGTAGGCTCAAAGGGCAACACACTGCATTGCTGGAGGAGGAACAGAGAAGGAGAAAGTGTCAGCACGTACATATGGGAACTATTCCCTGGCTTCCTCCTGGGCTTTTGCTACCTTTTGTATTCACTCTTCAGATTTACAGTCTATCGGCACCTGCCCACACTACGTGAAGGGCTCCCCGCAACATGCAAAGGCATGGATTTCATTACGCTTCGTTTTGAAATAAAAAACAGGTCTCCACATAAAAAGAGGTCTATCTCTTTAAAAAAAATCCTAAAAAGAAATCAGTTGTGAGAGTCACTGTTGCCCCAGTGCCAGCTTTATGCCTTCGACTAATGTGCTTCTCCAGGAACAGTCTTTAAATGAGAAGTTACGGCTGCTTTTCTGATTGAAACAAACTAGTGTTGATTGCTGATCAGCCATCTGTAAAGGAGGGCATCTCAGGAAGGATATGAGCTAATGAAAAAATGGACCTGATTTGAAAGTGTGATGTGCTTCATGCCACAGGCCAGTCTGAGTGGCATGAGATTATATCAGTGCAAGTGAGAGGTAGATTGAGAATAAGTAACTTCTGTCTTAAAGATTAAATGGCAAATTTGCTATTAAATGTGAAAGACATAAAATGGAATTAACGCTTTGAGGGTGTTAGCTGTGGTTATATACACTCTGCAAATGGCACTTCCATCCTGTCACTTGCATTGTCAAACTGCACACTCTTCTCATTGCAGCTCAATTAATACTCATTCAGAAGTATCAATTAAAGAAATGAGAAATGAAGTGTTGACCCTTAACAGCCACCCACACATCACCCACTTCACAAGCACATTTCGTGTGGCATTACTTCTCCAAATGACCTTTGTAACTGGTAAAATAATATTGATGAAATCGTTAGGTTTCTTGGTAACCAATTGATAATTTTCATCTGGGTTGCTTGGTGCTGATAACATTACCCTTGCTGTAACTAAGAGACAAACGCTGTCATGGAAGTGCATGGGGCTCGCTGCGCATTCCTGCGTTTTATGCCCTGAATTTCCAAAATCTTCAGTGCACAGTAAAATTAGCAGGCCGATCAAATGAAAAAGAAAAAAAGAGCGTTTAAGTTGTAAAGGTAGCTGTTGCAGCGTTACTGTGTGAGGTGCGTTACACTGTGCTTCGTTATGTTTTGTCTTGTTCTTACATTGCATCCAGCTGTATGCTCTTGCTTTGTGACGTGATACGAAGTGACATGAGTAAAGACTGAGTTGAAATGCTGGATTTGGATCCAAATGGGATGTTTAAACTGAAGAGCCAAAGTTTGGAAAGGATTGGATTTAGATTTTTTTTGCTTGGGACTGAGGCCAAATACAAACTTGGCTGTGATATCTCATTAAGTTTGAAGCACCCCAAAATCTAAAGATATCCAAATTCAAAGTTTTGGGGTCAAATGCACGCCTGAACGTGGGTACTGAAATACAGATGAAATAAAAAAGTTGAGTGGGGTATGTGATTGTATTTTTAAGTTCTCTTTCTACCCCTAATTTCTTTTCTTTCTTTTTGCCAATGGATTCAACCTTCTCCTGAAATTCCAGCTCATTCAAATCCCTGGGATAGCTGCGGATGGAGATTACTTTTGCTATACAACTCCCTTGCATAGCCAGATCTTTAGTCATTCGATTTTTTTTTTTCAAATTTCCTTGAATGCTTTTGATTGTGTGGGTGTTGCTGTACATGCCAGTATGCTTTGTGTCAGTTCTTTTCACTGCTTTGCCATTTATGCTTCATACCAATTCCTTTCATTGTAGTGCAACATTAAATATTTTCCTGTAGATCTTAAAATCATCAAGCACATTGTTGGTTGGGGGTTTTTTGCTATTTTGTGTTTGGTGTTTTTTTTAAATTTAGTACACATCAAATGAAAAGACTGTAATCCTGGCTTGGTCCTACCTCAATAGTAGGAAGGTCTCCTTCTGTGACCTTTGCACTGTTGTGCTCACAGGCAATCAGTTTTGCTGGAAGATAGGCTTGCTAAGTCTCCAGCCAAGCCTAAGTTAAAAGGCCAATGCATATATGCTGCATTTTATCATTATTATGCATATCACCACCAAGGCAGACTGTCATAGTTTTCAAACAATAATGCTTGCAAGTCAAGATTGTCAAAGCTGCTTAAGGGATTCAGATACCCCATTGCCATGAAGCTAAGTGGGGCTGTTTTGAGATTGTCAGTGATAGTGTTTACCCTAGGGAGTGCATGAGAAAAACCTTATGCATGTAATACTTGCTTTCCAATGCAGATGCCTCAGTGGAGGGGCCCTGCATAGAGGCAGGCAGATGAAAATGGGGAGGCTTAAGAGTATCCTGTCAAAAGAAATGATACATGGTGATGGGCTGGATTTTCAAACTCTGCTTATTTTGGTAACGCTCTGTTTTTCAGTCTGATCCAGCTGAAATGGAGAACTATAGATTGCAATGATACCAGTGGCTGAGGTTAAGGTTGCTAAACATGGTCTATGGAAAGACTCTCTTGTCAGTTGTTTGGACCTCATCAAGCCTAAACTGATTATGTGGTGATTTCCATGCTGAGAACTGGCTTTGTTCAATCATGGGTGCAAGGGAGGGACAGAAAATTAAAAGAAACTAACAAAGATAAACCAAAAAAGTTGGAATTGGGCAAAACATACAAATAAGCCCAAGGACAATGACATATGCATTACACTGTGGCTAAGAGCTCAAAAGAGGAATGTCACAAAATGCCAGGCACTGTGTCCCCAAACTTCGTCATCACCCTAGTTCCTAATCTGCATAGCACTGTCTCTGTGATGACATTACTTTTCATTTTAGGACCCATGTCTGGTTCCTTGCAAAGGACATCCTCATAAAGAGTAACTGGATTCTACCCTGGCTTCATGTCCAGAGTTTTCACTGATGACAGGCAGGTCTCCTCAGAAAAGGTCTTCCATGGGGAGCCTGATTTTCTGGGATCAGAGTTCTGGTTGTTAGAGCTGCAGACTTCCCACAGCCATGTGTGAGGTCACGATGACCTCTGCTCTGAACAGAGAAAGTACCGTGAATGTGCGAAATACTCTAAAAATCAGGCTGTAATTTTTTGAGTTGGGAAATCCCAAATTAAATTACACATTTAAGAATGCTTATATTAAGCCCTGTCTCAGTTTTTATGCATGTAAACCAGAGACAATGATTTCACATTTCTTCACAGTGGTATTGTGAAGGCAAATTCTTCATGGTGGCAAAAAATTTGGCTGTTATGACACCCCCACAAGTAGAAGGAGAGAAGAAAACAATAATTTTGTATCCAGTGCAGAACTGGACAGTGCATGAAACCACACACTGGATGATGAAGATAAAACATAATACTGAAAAGTAGCCCAGTTTCATGAGCCCTGTTCTCATCGATGAGGAAGATATTGCAGAAAAATAAGACAAGATATGTGACTAAAGTCTGTGCCATGGTACATAGGCAGAAAGAGGCCAAATAAAGGTTTGTTACTGACCCTAATACTGATTTCTTATCTTTTGCTCATTTTCTGGTGGACCTTAGCATTTTTTTATGTGTTCTTTTATTTAAAAGTACGTGATTACAGATACTTGCCGATATACCTAGACACTCACACCTAATATATAATTAGATTTGTATTTACATATGCATGGTTTTGTAGGTGCTGAAGGGAAACTTTTCCATCTGGTGGGAAGAATGTCCTGTCGGGTTTAGCATCTTACTTACTTAAGCTGTGTGTGTAATGACTCAAGGGCAAAATTTAGAGGTACTCATCAGTAGAAAATGGCATCTGTAGAGGATGGAAAATGAAAAAATATTCTTTAGTCATTTAAAAAAAAATCTTTCTAACCCACATTTTTTTGTTCCTGGAGGTACTATTGTAGGGCTCTGCATAACCACTGGTATTAGCTATTACTGGGATAAAGCAGGAAAAGGTAGGCTGATAGATGGATGTAGCTGCATTACAGACATTTTCCATAGTCACCCCTCTGAGGATGAAAGCATAAATGAATGTGAAGGTGAAACTTAAAATGTGTATGGATGTTCCTTTTATCCAGGAAAGGACAACTAACAAAGCAGTTGGAGCACAGTATTTTCTTTGCGGGCGCTCCATCAGGCTTATAATGACACATCTTGGAATAGGAGAGTCACAGTGGACTCCCTTGCTTAACTGTCGTCATCACTTACCATTTGCAAAATGGAAGGCTTTCTGGTCCTGTGTCAGTGTGCGTGACTCACCATCGGTGACTCACAGAGAACAGGAGCTCTTTAAAGCAGTTTCGGCTCGTACTCGAGCCCCTGTGCACCATGTGGCGTACCAAGTCGAAATGATGCAGCCAGCTGTGTGCTCCCCTCCGCCCCGTGCCTCACCCCTCACCCTCCGTTTTATGGCCAGAGCTGCGCTACGAGTGACTGTTCTGGCAGACCAGGAATTTAGGAATTATTCAATAACGTTAATTGATGGGCAGATTGCTCCAAGCCCACCTCTCTTTGCTTTTGGGTTGCTTCCAAATGTGAATCGCAAAGGGAACATTTCCAGCATAAATATTGGGTGTATTTGCCTCATGGCGGGGGATAGCACTCCTGCAAGACCTTGGAAGTTTGAGGACTGTTTGGCTGTCTGAGGAGATGCCGAAAAAATTGATTATTCAGGCTGCCCAATTCACAAATCAAACTGTTTTTTGCTGTAGGAAGGCTTATGCAGTCTGTGGAGACACCTGCCTCTGATATCTTCCGTCCTTCATGAAAGTGCTAGATTATGACTATTTCCAGAACAAAGGGTCGTGACTGAATGGATCAGTTTAGGGAATACACAAGTCAAATTGTCTTACTGATAGAGTATTTGAAATTTGGACTGATTGCCACAGGCGGCATGAAAAGCAAGATCTGCAGGTAGGTGCAGGGAGAAGGCACACAAATTTAACAAAATGGGATTCAGCTGATCTATGCTAGGGCTGAATTCTTTAGATTTAGCATATTAAGACAGGGTTGTCCTCACGTCTTACCCACATTATATTAGTAGATTTTGTGGATAATGGGGTGAGTATTTTGGTGGATAATAGGATGAATATCCAACTCTCTGGGATTACTCCCTAATTGTCAACTCAAATGCTTCATGAGACGTACACTGCTAAATGCCTGAAACAACTGCACTCATAGGGGAACCTATTCCTCACCCTTTTGGACCACCTGGCCTTGGACTGAAATATCAGTACTTTGTATGTCACTGACTGTTGAAGAAAGCTCTTCCCTTCTGTTTTATACTAATGCACAAGATGTTTACACCTAGATAAGCCCGCTGGCACTCTTCCAGTTTTAAAGGTCTGTTAGCCAAAGAAGGTGTAAGAATGGGCTAAGAACTAAAAAAAGAAAAAAAAAAAGAAAAAAGAAAATCAGCAAAATAATTGCTGGGATAAAACTTTGTATTCTCTTTGCTGTGTTTGCACTCTTTTTCACTCTCCATGAATATTGTAATGAATGAATTGACTCATAAGAGTGCCTGTGGAAACAGCATTTTTAAATGGAGAATGGGTATATCTGCAGAGAGCACATATAAAACTAGTAAATGGGAGTATCCTACCCAGCAAAGCACTTCTCAGCAAACCTGGAAGCAGAAATGAGGCCATGTGATTTGTTTGTTCAGACAAAACTAGCCCAGGCAGCTACAAACTGGTGGCGAAGAAGCTGCAGAACAAGAAATATTAGTATAAATTATTCATTGTGGATCATTTCGAATAATGAGCAAATCTGAGAAAATAATGACCCGTTCACACACAATCCGCATGGAGAAAAAAAGCAGCTAAAATTGATAAAATTCTTTGTTACAAATTATTTGCTCTGCACTGGGTGTTGGCATAACAGACTCTGAAGCCTGACAGTGCCGGAATAATTAAAATATTAAAATGGCTCCATTTTAATCTTTGATCACATATCTAGATCGCGTTGCGGAAATGTCATGTTTACTCATGACTCATAATGAAGAAATGTAGAAATGTCATTATTAGAAACCCTGTTTTTACTGCATCACGTATCAGAATTCGCAGGCAAACCATTACATTTCCTTTTTCATTTTGCAAGCATTTGTTTCCTGGAGGAGCTGAGGCCCACATTTTCAAAACCAGAGGACCTCCTTATACAGGAAATCTGAGCCACCAGATGGCTTTCACTTTCCTGCCACCCACCACCCAATATTTGGGATGGCTCCAAACTCGCTGCCAGATTCCTACTTCTCCCCTCTTGCTCTAGAAGCCTGGCTCCCAATTTTATTGCACCCAGAGACTATTTATGATCAGTTTTGTAGCTTATATTGAGAAAGAAATGATGAAAAACTTACCACGTCGCACGAATCTTCTGTTGGTAAAGGGAAAAATTGCCTTCTTCAGCCCAGTTTGACTGCCTTGAGGAACGAGACCAAGTGTAGTCAGTTCAACACAAGTGGAACTGAGGACCTGTTGCAATTAACAGCAATCCCTGCGCTGAGAGCGGTGGCATCGCTTTCCGTTTGGAGCACATGGCTGAGATCAGCGTAGTGATGAGGTCAGGATGAAGCGGGCCATGACCGTGTGCCTCAAGCCCCAAAAGAGCAGCTCCTAAGGAAGAGAAATCATCCACTCTGCTGAAAGTCCTACTAGTCCGCAAGGTTTCTTTTGATACTCCACTGGTCTAGCGGGGTTGAAAGAGCAAAGGCACCGCCCGCGATCGGAAAGATGCAAATGAAGCCATGATAGCAGGAACAATGAAGAGAAAAAAATAAATAATAAAAATCAGGCAAGCTCAGGAGAAAGGAAGCAGCAGGTGTTTGCATACCAGCACATCTGTTCAGAAAATGCTCCTTTAAATCCAGATTAAATACACAATTTTGAAGCCTGAACTTTCTCAGTAATTAAAGATTTCTATTGCATGTCTTTCAGACACAAGCTAAAATAGACAAATGAAGAAAATCTTTAGTTTCAGATGAAGGGTGATATGAAATTTTTCCTTGTGTTTTCCATTTCACAACTGGATTTTTGCACAAAGTGCCTGACAGTTTGGGACTGTTCGCAGTGACAAAGTAAAAAGCTGGAATGTGGAAGAGCAAAACCCTGCTCCTGTAAGCATATAACTGAGGGAGTCTGGTGAAAATACCTGGAAGTAGAGGACTTTACCCATTGTAGAGAGAATAAGGAAGAACAAGCTCAATCACCCTGCTGATACTGAGTTTTTTGATTTGGATTTTTTTTTAATGAAGTTTCCCAAGGGGTCACCCAACGAAGAAGCACCTTGTGATGAACTGTCACATTTTTCATTACAGAACTAAAATGAAGCCATGAAACTGAGTCTTGGAAAGTTTTTAACTAGCCAGGGATACCAGTAATTGTGA
The DNA here is from genome assembly GCF_964188355.1 of Buteo buteo. Taxonomy (NCBI): domain Eukaryota; kingdom Metazoa; phylum Chordata; class Aves; order Accipitriformes; family Accipitridae; genus Buteo; species Buteo buteo. The sequence goes on along the minus strand of NC_134173.1, from coordinate 12,356,834 downwards.
GCTTCGAAAAGAAAAGAAACTGCCTAATCAGCTTACTACTGTTAAATCCTAAATTGGCTGAATTTTGCTTTATTTTCTATCTTGGCGGGAACTAGCCCTATGTATCTACCAGCCCCAGTGTTTCCTCGGCTTCTTCTCTTTCTGACTTCCCAAAAGCAAGTAAAAGCATCATTCTGCTCTGTAGTTATAAGCTGAAGCAATCACAACAACAACAAAACAAATAGTAATTTTCAATCTGCAACATGTTTTTCCAACAAATTTTGGCTTCCTGTGTTTGTGAGGATTTTGTGTGATAATGATTCTTGATAATGTGAAATCAGTCATTGGTATTAATGATTAATGTTCTTTAGTTACTGAGGAAGGAGAAATAATATTAACTGGAAAGTGACTGTTGAGCTTCTAGTATTGTCATTTTATTTCCAGTGGGTTCTTGAGGTAGACTTAGCTTTGTTATTATTATTATTTACAGGAACCCTGGCTAGCACACCATATGACAGTGAAAAGTTCCCATTTCTATTATAGTTGGCAAAAGGCAGTTCTTTCTTATGATAATAATTCACATAAGTGCCCTGGCTGAAAAGTGAAATTTTTTGGCCTTTTATAAAGCTGGCAAAACATCAAGTTTTGCTACTTTTGCTTTCTGCAAGAAATTGTCCTCACAGCTCCACTCAATGATAATTTGTGGCTTCTTACCAGAAAGCTAGATCTGTGTCACTTGTACAAAGGTCAGTGAATTCCAGCTCTAAAACATCTCCAGGAATACGAGTCTGGCAGGGGAGAAGGTATTATGCCAGATCCCATTCTATTACAGTTCATTACTACAGTTTATTCAAGGACTGATGCGATGCAAACAGTAAAACTAGTTTAGCTTTTCATAGGCTCACTTTTCTTTATTGCTCTTTTTCTTGGTTTAAAGCAGTTGGTGACCCATCAATTGTAGGACGTGCGCAACATGCCAACACACCTGATACTTCCTTGGTATACTTGATACAGTATATAATGCTGTGTAGAGAAAAGTTTTTTAGCAATCTTGGCCTGTTTGCTGTGTAAGAGGAGAGTTGTCCATGGGTCCACTTTCTAGAGATGCAGAAAGCTGTGGGGGAATGCTGAATAAGCTTTTCAGAGGAAACGCTGTAAAATGCTTTTAACAGCCCCCAATTCTGATTAAGTGACATATTTACTATTAGGCTTTCATTACTATTAAAGGAGCTTTTTGAAGTGAATGTAGCTGGTTTCATGAATACATTGATTCTCTGCCACTACTGACCCTGTCTGGTAACGCTTTAGTTTAAATGTCCATTACTATTTACATTAACTAATGGTTAATTACAATGGGATTCCTGGGGAAGTGCATAAGACAAGTCATACGAACACCAAATGAGTGCATTAATGATTAGTGTTATCACAGTGAATACCAAATGATTTCATAATGACTGGGGAGGTAATATATAATGGAAAGAATTGTTCCCTATTTGATATACTCACCACAGAACTAGGACTTATTCTTGGACATCATTCAGAAAATGCAATGTAGCCTGGAGGCCTTTCTTCCAGTCCTGCAAGAAGCTTGCACTGAAACTCAGTCCACACCCTTGCAGAGCAAGACATGTGTTGGAATTTATTTTTTATTGCTCATTGTTATGAATTGCTGCTATGGCCCAAAGCATTATAGCTCATACTCAATGCTGTGGAGAATCTATGCTTCATAACTTCATTTGGGCCACTGTATTTGAGTCAAAACTCAACCTAGAGTACAAGAGGAAATACTTTTACTGGAAGGGGCTGAAAAAATGTGTTTCTGGGCCCAAGTCTTTATTAATGGTAGTTACCACAGTCTTCCTACTCTAGTCTGGGGTGGTTTTTGCAGGACATTCATCACTATAGTATCTGAGGACCAGGGTGATAAGCTTATGCGTAACATCTGTCATGTCTTTCTTCTCTTCTTCGGGGGACTTTGCCTTTGCCAACCCACCGTAGAATAAGCTCCAGTGCTGGGAAGCAGGGCAGATCTTCAAGGAGTTACGTACCTGTTTTAATAAGCAGTTTGGGTATATAAGGTATGTGGAGAGTTGATGCCCATGAAGAACACATCCATGCAGAACTAAAGCTGATATTTTTGTTTTAAATTATATGGAAGGCTTGTTTAGTCCTGGGAAAAAAGGAGTTTTCCATTTGACCTGATAAAAATAGAAGTTTAGAATACTTCGGTCTAACTTTCCAAGTAAAACACCAGCTCCTATTCCAGTATATTTGGAAGAATAAATAGAGCAGGTGAGAGACCCAATCCATAGCCCTCTGCAGTCGTTTAGAGTCTGTTCTTTGGATGAAGCTCTATGTGAAGGACAAAGGGCTGCACAGCATACCCAGGAATTCATTGTTTTAGGAGAAAGGCCAAGCACTAGTAGGCACTGATAAGTGAAGTGGCCTGTAGCACAGTGGTGAGTGTCCCTGGCACTGAATGTCTTGGCGGCGAAGGCTATATATTTGCCAATTTTGCATTCAAAGAGCGGATTGACAAAATAATCTGATGGGTCTCTTCCCTCTTTAATTTCTGTGATTTAAGAGGAGGAGTCTGTGTTTAGTAACCAGTGGGCTCCAGCTCCACAGGAATAAAGACATTAAATGCAATGTTTCTGATAACTACAAATTACCCCGTGACTACTGTAGCGCCTGGGACTTTCTGGCGACCCACCGCGAGAGCTAATGAAGATGCCCTTTTATAAAGCGCAGGATTCCTGGCAGTTATTTTTAATGGGTCATGCTGTGTTAGAAAATCATGCCTGCAAGATTCCCTGGAGTGGCAGTTGGGATGATATTACTTTCAATGAATCACAGCAGCCACCATAAGGGCAGGGCAGTATCTATGGCAGCAGCACTGAGCAATGGTGCAGCATCAAATGAACGGCTCAGCTGGTGACATCTGGCCCCTCTGATCATAACAAATCTGTAGTGTGCAGTACTCCAAAGAGTCCATCCTTCAAGATGATATGTTCAAATGAGGTGTCTTTTTCTGTTCGTCTTGGGTGACTATTCAGGCAGGCATGAGAGATCCTATTAAAAAAATGCAGAAGTAATGAATGAAAGTTGGGCTCCTAGGTTCAGCTCTCCCTGGTAAACAATTATGTTGCACCTTATCATCGCTGAATTTGGATATGAAAGAAAGGCGTTACTTTTGGGAGATGGTCGGAGTAGGAAAAAAGATGCTACTCTGGGCATGAAGTCCCTGAGAAGCGTAGGTAGACACCAAACAGGGGTTTTGGTGACTTCCAGCTTTCTCTCTCGAGGCTGGGATTTTGCAAAGAAAAATAAGTTCATGTTGGGCATTGCTTTCAAAACATGAAATATCATCACTAATTTCCTGCCTCACTGGTCACTCCATTGTATCAGGGAACATGACTTTTTTTCAAGTTTTCACAGTGCCTTCCATGAGAGGGAATTTTCTTGGTGATACTTGGGCATTGCAAAGGCAAGAGGTGGAACAGCCTGTGACAAATAATAAGAGTGAAATGCGAGCCTTTGAAAGGGCTTTGCTTTCCCTACACCGAGCACTTTAAAAAGCCATCTGCTTACTTGAAATGGCTGCAACACATGGTGCTCTTCCCCAATCCAGCGTGTGCTGCAAATTGTAGGCACATGGATCCAGTCAAGGACAGAGTGTCTGCCTTAACTTTGGATCTCCTTGCTGTTGTCAGTAGGAGTCTCATCCTTAAACTTAGCTCTTGTGTGTGTTAATTATTTCCTTTTCATGTCCAGCTGGCAGAGTGCTTCAGCACCTTCAGTTGCTCAATTTGATCTTTGCGCTCAGGAACAAGGTAATTAAGCAAGCTACAATTTAAGGAAACGTATTTGCCTTGACTTGTTGCAAGTCTTCAGACAGCGCTCCATCCTAAATCATTTGATAATGTAAGATGCTCTGTGCAGTTCCCCACTTGACTGAGGGTTAGTTCAACAGGTCACAGAATCAGTAATTGATTCTCAGTGTGTCTCTGCTGGTTTTATTACAATAATGAGGACCATCTTCTTTCATCTCTGCTAATACGTTACCAAAACCATCAGCTTCTCAGTTTGGTGTCAGGATGACTTTGACAGGTTGTTAGCAACTATATGATGTACAGAACATCACAGAGATGTCTCAAACTGTGTTGCTATGTACCTTAGACAGCCGTAGGTGGTCATGAAATAAGTGAAAGCACTTCCAAGAAAAAGTTATACCAACAATTGAAAATATTCCTACAGTTTTGATGTCCTAATGAAGAAGTTCTTTATGCCGTTTTGGATTCTTGATCACTGAAGAATGCTATGTTTCACAGGAATGGGTGACATTGCAAGGCAGGTACACTGGATTTACCACCGATTAAAAACTCCAGGAAAATGAGTTTCCTCATCTCCTAAGGTTTTCTTTTTCTTTTTTTTTTTTTTTGATAGGACGCACTTTATAGTTAAGATGTGTGCATCTTGAAAGACTTGTGAGCTTTTCAGATTGAAAACAGCAAACAAATAATTAGATAAAAGTTAGGAAGGCAGCTCTACAGGATTGCCTCTACTCCTTAACTTTACAATTTGTCTGCAACAACTTCAAATTTTGGGATAAAAAAAAAAAAGACAAAAAAAAGCCACCTGCCTGTCAAGGTAAAACTACCTACAACAGTGTTCAGTCTGGGTTTATGTGACCTACAGATTTTGGCTTTAGGTTCTCAAGTTATGTTGATGCTTTTGAACTGTTTCAGGCCAAAGCTAGGATAATATGGATAACACAATGAAGAGAATTCTAAACAACAGCTGGAGTAACATTGCTGAGAGGTCTGGTTAGCAAAAAACAAGAAAAAGTAAGCCACTGTCATTTGAAAACAATGAAGCACAATACTTATGTCTTTATACACTAAAACAGTTTTTATGTACCTGCTACTAATGAAATGGATTCAACAATGTAGTACTTTTATGGTCCATTTTATGACTAGGTAATTATATATTTTAGCTAGTCCAAATTAATTGCCATTTTACTGTTCTTTGGTTTAAAGGAAAAAAGGTATTTACTAGTATGCTGAGGAAGATTCTCAACACAAATGCAAACCTTTTATCAGCAAGGGGAATGATGTGGAATAAAACTTTACTCTTCCTTCCTGCAGCAAAGTAGTTTTAGCTACTTTCTAGGGATATTTCTCTCTCAAAGCCACTCTAGGCTTTCCTGCCACACACTAACCTTTGGAAAACAAGTGATTAGCTTGGCTGTGCTCCCCACATCCCGCTCAGAGGCAAAGAATGTTAGTGAGACTGTCGGGGTCTCATGCAGGCAGCAGCAGACGGAGTCAGATATTAACAGACAGACAGCAAGCCTCAGGTGTAGATGTGGGTCCCAAATTCAGCAACACACGCATTGACTGTTGGAGTCAATGAGAATTATGTGCCGTATAATTAAGCATGTACGTATGTGTTCAACTGACAAGCTGGATCAAGTCCCAAAGCCATGAAAGGTGAAAATATTTTACTGAAAAGTATTACTGAATGTTTAGCCTCTACATGAAACTCTGCCACGTGTGACCTGAGGGGAGTGAAGCACCAGTATTTTATCTATCTATCAGTGGCAGGAGCCTGACAGTTAGTCTTTTTTTCCCAGGAGGCTGGTTAGGTAAAAGCATACTCAAACAATTTTACACCCAGTCTAATATTATAACAGATAAACTGGATGAGAGAGAAATGAAAGAAGCAGCAGATTATCTCCTGTCAGTGGAGATTCAAATGGAAGGAAAGAGAGAATCACAACGGGTATTTCAGGATCACAGATACCTAAATAGGAAAAAAATTATTATGTCTTCTGGGCCATTTTCCTCCTACTGAGGGATTGTTCCCCCCAAATGACTCTTTTATATTTTTTTGCTACCTATACATACCATGTAGATGGCTTTTACTGCTTTTCTTGAGAGATTAAGTTGCAACATAGCTCTTTTTTTTTTTTCAACCAAGTGTAAACATCGTTAGTTTTCTAAACATTATGGAAGTATTGAAAGCTAGTGAGAAGTTAGGAGGATTACAAAGGAGAAAGCAAGCCCACCTGTGGCGTCAGGAAGGAGCCACAGGCACTCCACACCCACGCTCTCCGGAGCAACTTGGCTGCTGGCGATGCAGCACCACATTGTCATCGCTCTTGTAACTACAACCCTGTTTCACCATGCTTTGCTCTCCGCGATACTGTCTTACATGAAAAGACTCAGTAAGAGCAACACAGCTTTCAAAACACTTCCCAATTTACTTCAAATAATTATCTTAAATCTGATACGGTTTTAAAGTTTTTCTCCTGGTCCCTTAAATCTGAAGGTAGGTTTTGGTAGGGAAGTTATAATTTCCTTATCGTTCTTATCGACCTCGCTGTTACTATGTTGATCACAGTAGCATTCAATTTCTGTACACTTTTTCCTTATTAAAGAGAAAAAACAATGCTATGACTACCTTCAGCATTATGCATACAGGACTGGAAGTACAGTATTTAAATGATCCATGATACTTTTGATTTGCAGCTGCATGCAGAGGGAAAGAAAAAGAGACTATTTTAAGCTACTGAAGCAGTCACTCTTGGTGTTTCAGCTCACCATTATTCTCTCTCCCTCAGCAAAGTCTAGTCAGCCACCATCCCAAGAAAGGCAGTGCCAGCTTTGGGAAGAGCTATTCTCTGTTAAGTCTTCAGATCTTAAAGGGTGGTGGAAAACTTCACATTCTCCCAGCAGGAGAGCAGGGACTCAGTGTAGGTGTAAATCTCTGGCAGCTGATTGTTGGAGCCCACAAGCTGTACCTTGTAAATAATTCACTTAGGCACAGAAAAATCTGCATATGAGGATGAAGTGTCATTTATAACTCATAGAATATTGGCTTGGCTGAGAACAAGTTTCAGCCCCTTCAACTCATTAAGTACCACTAAGGAAGAAGGAATATAGATGATGTAAAATAAACTCTGCTTATGGCTTGTAACTAACAGAGAATAGTTAACAATAACGAAGATGAAAATTAAATTCTCTGGGAGAGAAGGAAGAGGATATGGTGTTTCTCAAATCAGTCAGCTCGGTATAAATTTTACAGCTTCTTTATTATTAACTCTGTCAGAACCTCATCCTTCACATTATTAGTAGGGTTGGGCTTATAAGGAGGCATTTAGCTGGAGGTGAAGTGCTGGAAGGTGCTGGAAGCGTTTCCCTTCATGCATTTTTGTGACTTGGAGTGGTCTGCTGAAAGAAAAGATAATGTACTCAAACAGAGCACCCCTCACTGAAATTCTGTCCTATCAGAGAAGATATTTTCATAACTGATCTAATCTCTTGCCTTATTACATTATTAGCATCCTAAACCCTTGTCTATAATATTCTGTTTTTCAGATGCTTATAATATTGCCGGACAGATCATTTACTTGCAATGTTTCATGCAAACCCATGCTGAATGCTGTTGGAAAACTGTTCACCAAAATCCTCAGGTGAATCAGTGGATTTGTGGAACAGAAGTAGGGAAAAGGCATGTGCTGTCTGTGTTAAAAAGTCTGGGGAAACTGAAGGGGCAGATAAATGGGTGGTTGGGAGGGACGCAGGTAAGGAAATCGAGAGTGAGAATTTAAGTATGGTGCAGACTTGGTATTACCCGTGACCTGAGAACTAAATTAAGAATGCTTGTTATTGAGCGGTCATTCCAAGTGGAATAGGGCCTTCAAAATCCAGGGTATTCATCTCTCTTATTTGTGCACACTACACTACCTGAGTTCTGCTTGTAAAATGAATGTGTTGTTTTTTAATCCCTGCTTTTCCACTAATTACCCTTTGTCCTCATGCCATCTTCATTGAAAATGGAGGCAAAGGTATTAATTTAGGTTTGGGCCATTTGTAGGTTATCTTTACTCTCTGCTACGTTCTCCCTCTATAGCGGCTCCATTTCTTCATTCAGTGTTCTCTTTTTATTTAGACAGCTGAGGAAATGGCTGCTATTTGTTTTAATCTCCTTTGCAAGGTTTAACTCAGCTAAAATTTCCAGAAAACTTTCCTTTTTGGGGGGGATTCTCACTTTATCCATGTATTTCCTGCCTGAGGAAATAGCTTTCTTTAGTGGTCAGACCCTTTTCTTGTTCTTTGAGTCCCGGCTTCATTCTAAATAACATAGTTTGAGGTGGTTGTTCATTCAGTTAAGTCTGGGGCCTTTCCTTGCAATGTCTCTCTCTTGCTTTGCAGTCTGTGCACTCTGCTATTCAGGTGACTTCCTTAAGTAGCTTCATTAATCTCTAAGCACTCGCATTTTCCTACTGAAGATATCTGACAGATAACTCACTTTGAGTGTCTTTCCTAATGAAAACATCCTTGATCTGACAATGCTCTTGGTGCTGAGGATAGGCAGTAGATTCTTCACTTTCCAGCCCCCAACCTACCCTACACTCCCTGGCATGCAGTTTACTCTTCCAGTTTCTAGATCACCTCTGGAGAGAGGCTTCGTGATTGTTATTCGCAGTCAGACCAACCTGCTTCTTTGTGTGAACGTCAGCTCTCTCCCTTCTTCCTGAGTGCAATTCTTCTTTCTTAACTTCTTCTCCCTGTTTACTGCATGGCATTCTTGCTCCTTTTTTCTGCTCTGGTTCCTGGCTCTCTTCCCTTATTTTGCAGTATAAAATTTTCTGCTTTCTTCCTCGGTGCCTCATCTTTTTTTGCCTGTTTGGAATTTGTCTTTTATGAGTTCTCTCAGGCAAAACTTCTTGCATCAATAGCTCCTTGTGGTGCACGAAGAGTCAGTGTACATGTACAACATGCTGCTTGTGCACTTGGCTGTTTTTACTCTCCCCCTGCATGGCCCAAGTCATTGTTAGAGTTGAGCTTCTCCTTTCAGAGAAGGAAGAGATCACCCAACCTGCCCCAACCACTGTCTCCCATGAAAAATCCCTTCTTTTCTAATCCCTAGTTCCCTGGCTCCCCAACTAAATGGCTGCCTCAACTAAAACCTTGTGTCTCGGGGAGCCCAGACTGATCGTTGCTCATACGTCATGGGGAGAGAGGTGTCTGTTAATAGGCAAAGTGTTAACTCCAAAAGCTCACTCCAGTTATGAGTTGTTAGAGTAGCTGTCCATAGGCACAGAGAAGGTGAGATGTCCAGCTCTTATTGATGCTACCAGTGAAAAGGAAATGAAAGTGGAAGAAGGCAGGATCAAGATCATGTCCACACTCTTTCCAAACTTTTTATGATTAAAGGGCCCAAACAGGGAGTGGACACTTACTGCACTGTACTAAAAGATTAGATAGGTTGGTACCTGACTTAGTGGGCTGGAAATATATGACAGGTAAGTCAAAAACCAAATGGGCCAAGGTGGGGAGGAAGGAATCTGGATTTTCATCAGATGGCAACCCTGCTGGCACCAGGAGTCACAGGTAGATGCTGCCTAATAGCAGAGCCAGACAGCAGCAATTTGTAGGTGTGCTAATTAAACAAACAAACAAAAAAACAAAACCAAACCCACAGCTCTTTACTGGCAACAGAGAAAGAAGTAAGTAAATAAATAGATAAATAAATACCACCTTTCCACAGTCTCATGTCAAAAAACAGTACCGAGAAGAAAACCCCTCCGATTAAGGCTTATTAGGACAGCAGGAAGAGGAATGTGTCAGAAATAGCTAAAGGGGTTCAAGAGAAGAAGAAAAGCATATGAAATATACTAAGAGAACAAAAAATACAGGAGAGAAAGTAGAGTCATTAATAAATGAGGAGGAAGATTAAATCAATGACGGTTCTAAAATGGGTAAACTACTGAAATGCTTTATAAAAATCAGTTAAACAAGAGAAATAAGGGAAAGAGAAATGGATAATTAAGGAGCAATAACGACTTTGTCAAAGCTATTGATGAAAAGCAGGTAAGAGAATACTTAAAACATCTGAATATATATACAGATCAGCAGGTGTACATGCATTTCAGAGTGTTAAGGGAATTAGCTAATGAACTTACAGAAACACTGGCAATTACTTACAGAAAGTTACACAGTGTGATGGGAAAGTACTAGAGGTCTGGGGAAAAAAGGCAAATGAAATACTGAACTTCTAAAAGGTAGAAAGTAAAAAAATTAAAGAATAAAACAATCCAGGCACTAAGCATTCAGTGGTCCAATTTCTATCCCTGATAAAGTAATGGCATGAATATTAAGATAGAAATTGAACCATAAGCACAATTAACAGCAGGGGTTTCTACAGAATAAATCATGACAGGCAAACCTTATGGCTTTTTCAGATCAAGTTACAAAAGTGGGCAAAGAAGTAAAGGGAAGGTAGTGCATCTGGACTCTCCTGAAGCACATAGTCTCAGGGCATCCTGAAATCTTACTTGAAGTATGAATTAGCATTGATGTGAATCTCAGCATTGTCATGTAAACCAAGAGTGAACTGAAGGACGATAAAATAAGGAAAATTATAAATTGAGGTGTTGAGTTATTGGGGGCTGCCTCCAGTGGTGCTACACAGGGATGTGAGCTACGTCTAGTTTTATTTAACATTTTTGATAATGATGTGGGAAATGGAGGAGGAGGACAAGGTGGAAGGTAGGAGATTGGGTTTCTACATGGTCTGCACTAAAGCAAAGTTGATAAGTGGTAAAAGTAGATAATAAAGTAAGGATAAGCATTGTAAATGACAGGCTGAGTGATGGTATTTAGGTAAGTGAAAATAAACCAGCGACACTCAGTGCAACTGTCCAGATCAGGGGCTACTGCATTCCAGCCTGGATGCAGAATGTGTGTCCAAATAATATAAAGTATTATTCAAAAAAGCAAAATGGGAAGTTATTTCAAAAGCAAAACCTAAAATGCTTCACTCTGAAGATGTCAAATTATGATGCTTTCTTACAGAAAAAAAAGAGATGAAGCCAATGCCATTTGGTTTCCTCAAGAGTCCCTCTGACAAGCTCCAGCAACAGTCTCCTTGCACATAGCACTGCTGAGGCTGCATCAAAAGTATTGTGTACAGTTTGGGACGTGTCAATCAGAACACTGTCAAGAAATTGGAAAGAGTCCAGAGAAGAGTAATCCAAATGATTAAGAGTCTCAGGAGATTCATTTATAAAAAAGATTAAGTGAATTATATTTTGATTAGGAGTACACTTTAATGGTGTGTAAGTAACAGAAAGACATAAACACCAAGTAGGGAACAGGATGATTTAGGATGGCCCCAGAGGTTTTGATGGGATGAAGATCAAAAGAGAATTTAGGCAGGATATCAAGAAACATTCCTTAGTTGTGAGGGATTTTGAGTGTATATTTTCCCCTTTTCGAATACCGAATGGGCTTCAGAAGAAACGGAGAACATTCTTGCTTCTGGAGTTGTCACGTAGGACAGAAGAGAGGACTTCTCCAGCTGGGAGGGAAGGATCCTGCAGTGTGATCTCGTGAGTCTCTGCACCTTTAATTCCTCCTAGCTCAGCACAGAGGTGGGAGGCCACCATTCCCAGCTAGCTGGCCCCATGAGGTTTCCATTCCCCAAAGCACTCATCTGGCAGTGTTACCTTAACCCTGACTAATGAGTAGATCAGCCAGTAAAGGAACTCCCAAGAGTGACTGAATGGGTGAGGAGCTCCATTAGCTGATCACTACTGTCATTTGTTTCTTTATAAAAAGAAAAGGCAGTCTGCTGCTATTGTGTACATCTGCTCTCAGTGCTTGGCCATGACGGTAAAGACAAAATCAAAAGACAGCAAGGTACAAAACGACAAATGCAAGAAGCTGGAGCCATACTTAACTAAAACACTGTAATAAGCCACCTTTCTCAAACTAGTATCTGAGAAAATGCTTAATTTTTTTCTTCCAAGATGCACCAGAAGGTTAAACAAACTTACAAGTTCAGAACTGAAAGTATACATGGTCTGAAGAAATCTCATTTTTACGGAAAATATTCCGTTCCTATTGGGAGAAATAAGAACATTCCCATTGATTTGGGGTCAAAGCTTCAATCATTTCTGCCACCATGTGTCCTACTGTGGCTGGTTCTGAGGTGCTAAAATATTTCTGTAATATACATAATCTAACAACCCACTTAGGTTAAAAGGCCAATAGCTGTCCTGTTTGTTTAAACTGAGATTAATCGCAGAAAATTTGACTGTGAACCAAACTGTAATCTTAGAGTTCTAGTGAGAACCGTGTGCTTGGTGTTAACATTTATTTTTATCACCTATACTGGTCACTGTGCTGCCAGATCTCCTTGTTAGAATTAAAGATACACATTACAGTCAAATATGGGAATATTTCCTAGTAGAGCATGTCTCGAACATCTCGAACATCGGTTTAATATTAACCTCATCCCTATGTATTTATCATTTATGGATTGAAATGCTGCCTTGATATTAGTGTGCCTTAGATGACTGCTCCATCTCGGAGGGAAGGGCTGGAGGGTGGCTCTTCCTTGGTGTATCTCCAGAAACGCACACAGCCCAGTTCAGCCCAGGTGCTCCCAACACTCTGGGTAAGCTTAGTCCTATGACCTGCTAGGTCCTGTGTCACTGCGGGCAGCTGGACTGGGGCATCGGAGGTGTATTGCTTTGGATACATAGCAGTGATTGGCACAGCTGCTGATTGAGAGTGCAGGTGACTGCTTTCTAAATCAGGAATAGTACTATAGTCTTTTTTTGTTGCTATCCCCTTTGTGTCTCATATTTCCTAAAAAGGTCCCCTCTGCCTTACCCTTTCTTTGCTAAAGTATGTAGACCATAGTATCACTCGGAGAGAGAATTGACATTTTACATTAAACTCTGAGGCCTGCTTTGTTAATATTAATTATTGTTCATTTGCAAGTGCTGAATATTGTGGACTTTGCAATGTACCCATGGCAGTCCCTGTAATACATCCAATTTGCAGGTGTCAGGTGCTGGGCAGCAGAAGATGAAGAAAACAATGTACATGCAGACAGTTTCAGTCCTTACGCCCTGAGATGGGAAAGGATTGACGAAAAGTTTAGGCTGCATTTGGACTCTGGGCAGCATCCACCACACGGGTATTATGGCAGGTCTTCTTCTTGCTACAGTATGTCAGCCTCCCGCTTGCATGGGCTTCCTGCTGCTGCTGTTCAAGAACGCATCAGTCCCAAAGAAACTCTCCTCAGAAAAGATGCCTGGGTATAGTACTATAAAAAGGATGTATATTCCAATTTAAAATATGCACAGATCATTCACCGAGGTAGCAACCATTCTTTTTCCCTTCCCCCAAGATAAGGGTGTAAATCACATCTCCTCAACAAGGCAGGTAGTGAGGATGACAAAATTCTTACATTCCTAAAGTGTTGTTGGAGAAAAAATGTCACCTCCATGCATAATTGCATAACTTTACTACCTGTCATTTTCTATCAATCAAAAAAATGTTATACTTGAATTTGAGGACAAACATGTCTAATAAGATTTTAGATTGACAGCTGAACGGCTGTACTCAACCTTATTTTAACTTTATTTTTTGTTGTTGTTCACTAGATCAACATAGAGAGTATTATACCAAAGTTAAGGGAAACAAATACTCAGATATATTAATCCCTCATGCACACTTTACCTCAAAAAAATAGAATTTCTTTCCCCGTAGGTTTTGTTAGTCAGCTCCCTTCAGTCTCTCCAGTGCTGCAGCGGGAGTCTAATGTTTCTTCCTTTGTATTTCCAGTGCAGTGTTGCCAGATTTTGTTTCAATTGTCAGAGAAATGTGTTTGATGACACACGATCAGCGCCAGTGCCCTCGGCGCAGCAGGGGCTCCTCCACTAGCACCCTGCTTGCCCCCTGAGTCCTATTCTCCTGGTGCAGGGCTCTGGCTTGATTGTCCTTTGGGTGAAACATCTGGTTCCCCCCACAACAGCCCACATCCCTCACCCCAGCATTTTCCTTCCCTGCCCCCCGGGCCCTGTTCAGGGTATGCAACAGTTTTCAATTCTGCACATCGTGGATTTATTCTCCTTCATCAATGGTGAGTAGAGGATCTCACCTCTTCTCCTTTCAGGTTACCCTGTGTTAAACAGCAGCCTCTTTACTGTCTCCACATATTGCTCTCTGTCTCTGTCCACCCCTACATCCTTCTTGACCGCCTCCTGGAAATCCCAGGGAACATCTTCCTACCACCGGTTTTCCTCCTTGAAGCTGCTTGTGCTCTACCTTGGTGTTCTCTCTATATTTCTTTTTGACTTTTCCCAGACTTCTCATCCCCGAATAGGTTACCAAGAACCTGTTTCTCAGTTTTGGGCCTTTCTCTTCTTTGTGTTCATTTCCAGTCAGTTAAAATACTCCTCAGATCTGGGATTCATCTTTGGCTGGACCTAACTCAAACTCTAGTGCATTAGTTGTGCTCTGGCTCTGCTGAACTCTTTCTAAGCCATCACAAGTGTTCCAGGACTCCAGGTTTTAAAGTGACAAAGAAGGTACCAGGACCTCTTTAGTACATTTGCAGAGGGAGACAGAGGTAGACCTCTAATCTTGGGCATTTTCTGCAGTTTCTTTCAGTTCTGTGTGTGAAACCACCATTCCATCCTTCTGAATAAAACACACCTGGGCGAGGGTAAAGTTAAAAGGATAGTAGGGAAGACTGGTTGCTTTTGGAGGAAAAATGTCTTGCTAGAACTTCATACAAATAACATGATTATTTCCCATCAGAGGATCTCAAAGCATTCACAGGTTAAACCTTACATCCCTCCAGCTTTGCAGGGAGGCCATGGTGACCTCCCCATACTTGTACTGCAAAAGCAGCTATTGCGGGGGTGACGCTTCCACGAACATCTGGATGAGCAATGATTAGGATCAGGTGAGAAGCCGGCCTCTATCCTGCTCCCCGTTGCCCAGTGTGGTGTAATGGAACAGACACCCCAGGGACTGGTACTGCAGACTTCATATGGTTGATCCTCTTTGCTTCTCCCTTGCAGAAAGAAGCAAAGACCGGATGGGGATTTTGTGCCTATGATTGCAGTGAGCATTGTGAAAGCAGTAGGGATAGAGATTCCCAAAGATAATCTTCATTTAGCTAATTGACACTGCAGAAACATTGACTCCGAGGCAGTCTGGGCTTGGGTGTGAGAGATACAAGCCTTCCTAAACAGCGAGGCACAAGCTCTTATTCCATACCCTGCTGCGTGCTCATGGTAGTTAGACATAAACTTGATTGTAGTGGAGGTCCCCACAATTTTTGGTCTGCTTCTGAAGCAACACAGTGTATGCTATACGTTGCTCACTGCTTGTGGCAAAGCCACAAATGAGTCTCCAGAGATTTCTCTTGGTGAGGTGTTAAAACTAGAGTGATGTTTATCTTCCAAACTCTTTAATGCATCCTTTTTGACTTCCTGAAATTGTTTGGCCTAACTTAATGACAAATGAGCAAGTATTTAAGAAAGACTTCATATCTGCAAGAATAACCAAGAAGCCAGACGTCAAAATGCTATCAGCCAAAGTCACAATTAAGTGCAACCCACAGTTTCTGTAGCAGGCACAATTAATTGTAGGCACAAAACTATGACTGCAAATGGGTGGTCATTAAAAAAAAGAAGATTGAGGCGAGACATTCTGAGCATTCATGCTATTATTTCAATTAACAATAAATAGTAATCTTTTTTGTTTTGCAGGATCTATCACATCCAGTCTTTAAAATCCCTTACAAACCACAGTGGCCCTGTGTCATAATATTCAGTGAAAAGGAAAATGCTAAGACTCACGGGAAAGTTTAAAATCGAATTAAACTTGTTTAGCCCTGATATCCCACACTGCTCAGGCCAGACCTTTTCTCAGTGAGGAGAGCAGTCTTCTGACAAAATTGGAAGAGGGTATTTATTTTACTATTTCTTTTCTGCTAAGGATATTCATATTTCCAAATGTTAATGATTTAGATTCAAGGTACTGCCATAAAAGTGAACCATGGCAGGTAGGTTTTCTAGAGTCCATTTGCCAGTGCAGCAGTATTACACTGGTGCCGAGGAAGACCTGCAGGACCACATATCCCTGGAGGAGCTGTGTCCTGGCTGGGCCCTCCAGTATGACTTTCCAAAAGCAATTTCCTGTGTCCCCTTCAAACAGTGACCAGAAATCATCTTTCTCAGAGGTGAAACTTTGTTAAGGTCTGCGCACGCAAGAAACAGACGGTCTTTGTGCAGCCAGAGGCAGAAGGTTGGAAGGGGCTTTGCTTTCTTTCGGTGACTTATGAAAATGTTCCACCAGCCGTAGCTCCACCTCTCCATGGAAAATATTAGACGATGGGATCGTGCTGGCCAGGTTTCTCTGCCTGTCAGGCTTCAGGATCAGAAGCACAGTGGCAGAAGCCCAAGAAACGCTCACAGCAGAGCGTACCTGCCTTCTTCTGGTCTCTCCCCGGGCTGTCCTCTCACCTCATGAATATCCTGCCGGGGGCTGGGGAAAGGGTAGATGGAGAGGGTGTCAGAAAGACCTCGAGGACAGAGCAGAAGATGCTGAGGATCAAACAAAGTACAGGAGGGAGCGGGGAGCCTTTGCCCGCTACCTGACAGGCAGATGCAGGCAGATGAGCCGCTTTTTCCACTGACAGCAACCTGGCTGCATCCTCCGCCTGCAACCGGCACCCTTCCCCTGCGGAGAGAAGGAGAGTTACGACCGCGCATTTTATCCCCATCCACGTTTTACCCCCATCCATGTTTTCTGCAGGCTGAGGCACACCAGCTCTCCGCCAGCACGAGCTGGAGTCGGTAGGCGTGGGGCTGGGGGCTGAGCTGTGGGGAGAGGTAGCGGGGCGAAAGGCTGCTCCGTGCGGGTGAATACCTGAGGCAGTCCCACAGCATCGCCCCTGCTGCCGCTCAGCTTCGCGCCTGCATTTCGGTGACCGTTTTTTCCCCCTCTTCCATCCGTTTCGTTGTGATGCTCGGGTAGGAAGGGCTTCTCAGGGTCCCACTTCTCTGCGGTTAAAAGGGGACATCTGCCTGAAATGGGATGGTTTTAAAAAAAATCTTCATTAAAAAAAAAAACCAGAAAAAAACCCCATGCAGTGTTTCTTATTTTGTCCAATCCATCATCAGCCCCACCTGTTTTCAGTGTTTCACAGGGTTGTGCTGGCATACTCTGGGGCAGAAACTGGTGATCCCCCCACTCTGCTAATGAATCAGCAGAAGGAAGGAGTGAGCTGAAAGAGCCTTTTCTTTGCCTAGGACTGCTGCAAATTTTAGGCATGTTTGTGCTGAGCTTCTTCAGCTGCTGTTGACATTGGTGAGGTGAAGGATACATACAACTAAAATCTTATGACTCTTAATATCAAAAAGCTTTAGATATTGCTCTTAGGACCACACCTGAAACAAGGTCTTGCTACAGCCCACATGCCATTACACTGCATTTCTTTCATATTGAGATGCCAAAATTACATTGCTAAGTTATAAGTAGTTTACATAATCCCAGAATGCAACATGGGAAAGCTTTCAAAATAAAAATGAATAATAAGATCAGCATTTATTGGTTTTTTCCTCCTATGTTGCCACTGAAAATTCTCATTGGTGTGGCTTTATATGAATAGTTCTCCAGAAGTAAATTATGAGCAAAATTCAAAGCCACCATAAATTAAATGTGCTTTTTTCCTGCTTTGGTGTACAAGACTTTCCATTAAGCTAGCCCCATATAATATACCTTGGATGTGTTCAAGAAAGCCCTGTAAATTATAGTAAGTATTTAAAATGGTAAGTAGACATTGAAAAAGGCCACATTAGGATTAATGAATGAAAGGGTTGATACTGAAAATGCACTTGTAAATAAATAACATGAAAAGTAAAGATGACACACTGTTAGGTTAGAGTTACAAGTGGGAGTATGATGATAAATCACACGGCTGTTTGTCAGAGCTTCACATGTGGGTGCACGTACTCCTTAGTCCCTTTTTTCCCTTCCCCCCAAGCAAAACCTCTCCCTCCCCTTGCCCCACTCACTGCGCCTCTCCGGGGGAGTGATGGAACTTGTCTTTGCTTTCTCAGCACTGACTTTCAGTGCTGGAGGTGTGCCGGGCTGCGGGGTTCGCTACCTGTTAGGAGCAAAGCGTGCCTCTCGTGGCTTTGGCAGGGCAAGGGCAGCGCTTCAGGCCTGCTCTGTCTATTCTGGTAATAAAATGCGTGTTGCTGACAGCGAGTGTCTGCCAGGAGTGCGGCTGAGCCTGGATTCACTCCTGCTGTTCGCAGGGGTGTTGGGTACTTGGGGTATTTTACCTCCCTAGCAGCTTTTGTTGGCAGCTAGCTGCCTTGGGATGGGAGCTGGGTAGCAAGAGGCGAGCGGGGGAAAGCGGAGCGATGCGGTGCAGGGGATGCGGGGTTTGCATGGAGGAGAAAGCTTCTTCCCCCCCCCTCCTACCCCTCTGCGAGTCCTGGGCTTAACGCATGCCTGGCTGTGACGCAGCGCAGCCGGGCTTGTAGCAGCGGTGCCACGAGCATGGTCTGAGGTCTGGTCGCGGTGGAAACTTTAATTGAAGCTCTCTGCCTTGCGTTGAGCAAGTTCTCAGAAAATGCACCGAAACCCCAAAACCCAGAGAGGATAAAGCTTTCCTCCCAGACAAGATTTTTCCATGTTTTCATTGCACCAGCCGTAAAGGCCACATATACCAATTGCAGTAACTGGCGTCATCACATCTTGTATCTCATATCATGTCATCATCTGTGGGAGCAGTTCTGTGCAGCCTGTTCTGGCTTACCGCGGAAATAGCTGGCAGACTGTGATCCAAAAGTGTGGAGCAAAAATGAAATGGGGGGGGGCTGTGAGACCAGAAAACCTATGTGCATCAGTACTTGCAGATCACCTGGGCTAAGGAAAGCATCTACCTGATTACATTAGGGTTTGCATGTCTGAGAGAGCACGTATAAGGTAGGTAGGCCTTATGTCGCTGGGATCAGAAAGTCCACGTTCAGGTTACCTCTGCTTAGAAACGATACGATGCGGCTGCATGCATTCAAGCTCTGGCTCCTAGTGACACGGGGCAAGCCCAAAATGTGATGTCCTTAACGGAGCTACTCTGGATGCAGAGCGGCGCAAGATGGGATCAGGCTGTGGCATGTACACTACATGAAGTGATGGGTGGGTACATTTTTATAACCTGATTTTAGTTCCCTCCGTAGTATTCAATTTTATCCACATAGGTCCATTGAGAAAACAAGGTTCTGCTCTCAGTGAAGTGTTTATGGGCCCATACAGCCAAAGGAATACCTTTTATGTGCCTGTGGCACTTTGAATATCTTTGAATGGGAAGGAATCTTTGTGGGCAAGAATAAATCCACATACTTTTTGGTCTGCCATGCGAGGAAGGGCAGAGCGGCAGTCAGTGCCACCTAAATCTTTGCCAGACCCCAGGGAAGGATTTAAGTTCAGGTTCCCTATTTGAGTAAGCACTAGGAACAAATGGTAACATAAAGGTTAGTAGAAGATTATAAATAGGATAATAAATGGAGAAGGAAGGATTATACTACCACATTAGAAATCATTTGAAGGGAAGGTAGAAACTCTCATGCTTTGCAATAATTTTTGAGTGCCCAGATTGATGGTAATCTATCTGTGTTATTTATTATGGAGATATATGTTTTGAAATAATTTTTTAAAAGAGCTTTTTTAAATTATTAGAGCTACAAATAGAGTAGAGCACCAAAACTCTAATAGGCTGAAGTAGAATGTTAATGGTGTAGATATAAATATTTGCTGTGGAGATGTGTCTGAGTACACCCAATCAGCTGAAAGAGGAAAAGAACATGTTTCTCATGTGGCCAGTATTAGCTAAGTAATTTGGCTTATATTTTCGAATACTCCTGATTAACTGTTTTATGAAAAACGCTCTGTCAGATAAACTCAGATAATTGGTAAAGGGGAAGAAACCACAGTCCATCCATAGATTGACTGTGAGCAGAAAGAGGTAAATTAGTCCATCTGCTTTGAACTCTTCATTCAGCTCAGTGCAGTTCATAAAACTGAAAAGTCAAATAGTATGTAGTAAAAGAAGGGCTTAGGAGTTGAGATGGTGGAAAGGGAGTAACGATCTCTGCTCTTTATTGGTCTCTGTAACCAGAGTCTGCAAGTGCCTCACAGCCTTCAGTTTTGCACTCTGTGGCATAGATACAGTGACATCTAACAAGCAGATGCAAGAGCAAACTTACCAACATCTGCCCGAGCTGAGCAGCATCCCTTAAGGTTGACCTGATTGAAGCCACTTCCCATGTGAAAAAAATTTCCACTTTTCAAGTAGAGCAGTATTTTTTGCAACCATGCCACGTTAACTCAACTGTTCAGGGCTAGCTTAGCTGTCTGTGCATGCCACTGCAGTTGAGTTACGTGGAGGTGTCCTGCCATGTGCCCAGCCCCACAGCATTTTATAAACGAGAATCTGAGGAGCTACGTGTCTTCCATGTGTTTACAGTGAAACCTGTGATGGAGTAAGGAACATCTGCCCTGGGTCGCTATCCTTCCCCTTTGGATACACCTAATCGGAAACTTGAGGGTGCAAGCTCTCTGTGAGTTAGTACACGCACATTACTGCTTTCTAACTAAGACATATACATCTAATATCAAGGAAAGCATAGCAGCAAAGCATCCAATGTGTTTTTCACAGACAAACTAATGGGAGCTTTGAACTGCAGCTTCACTGCCAGTGTCGCTCATGTTCTGCCACCCAAGGCTGATGTGGGCGACCATAGCTGTGCTGTGATTGCACCCCCTCCTTCTGTTGTGCAAGTAAATGTGGTGAACTTTCAAATGAGGTGTCGGTGAGTGTTGTGGCGTTGGCAAAGGCGGTGTGGGGTGAGGAATTGAGAGCAGCAGTGTCTGACAAAATGAAGGAGAGCAACCAGAACTGGGATAATGAGCAAAATGGTCATGGGATAGTCCGGGAAGGAGGGCACTAGCCAAGATCACAAAGAGAACAGGAAAGGGGAGAAGAAGTGCTGACGCTCATGCCCCTGAAGGTAGAGGAAGATGTGGACAACAGAAGCCCGTGTTTTCATTAATAAGCATGTCATAACGTCACTGCCTGGGAAGGCATTGGAGCAGGAGCCAATTGAGAAGGTAAGCAAGGGCAGCAAAGGGGAGAACTACAACTGCAGTAGACAGGACACTGAAGATTTCCAGAGGAAATTAAGTGGACTCCATTAGGTGGGCTTCCACACTCATTTTTACCTTTTTCTGGTTGAGATATCCTGCAAGGAAGATCTCATTACAAACTGTCACACGTTTGGGCTGGGCAGCCAGACTACTCACTGCTTCCAAAACACACCTAAAGTGCTGGGAAGCCCCGGGGAGCTGCTGGGTTGTGCTGATGAGAAAAGTGTTTGAGGAGCAGCCTTGGCTCTCAGGTCTCAGGACATAGGTGCCTCACGGTGGTGAGGACGGCCTTCTGCTGCTGCCTCATTCCCTGCAGTGTTTTTGGCAGGTGATACTTCCAACCTCGGTTATGCTGGTAACACTCCAGTAGGTTTGTAAGTCACTAGGCAATCTCCATGAAGTTGAGCTCAGATTTGTATCTGTGCTTTAAAAAGGGTTCATTATGTTTTAAGGGCATGTTTGCTTCTTTTTGTGAACCTGAGAGCTTTTTACCTGTTTCTCCCACTCTCAGGCTTTCAGACTATGAGGTTAGTTTAGCAATCAGGAAATTACTTGCATCATCCTAATTTTAGTATTGTTCATGCATTGCAAAGCAACTTGCTACACAAGAAAAAAAAAAACACGTTTGAGCAATATTGGTGCAATATGTCAGACATGTAGCAATATTCTCTGTGATTATCACCCCATACAATTTTCAAAGCAGTGATGAATTGTGACAGATCCTCCTCTGAAATAACCCAGCATAGTTTATGAAATCAGTGGAAGTATATCAGCTTACATCAGCTGAGGATCTGGGCTACATTTCTAGCTCTCTGCTAATACTTTTTTATGATAGGAGTACCTGAAATGAACTGAGAGTTAACCTTTCTAGGTGCACTTCATATTCTTCTTGTGAGAAACACTAGATATGTTTCAACCTCACTTAAACAAAGAGAATCAGCCACTGAGTATTGAAAATGAATAACAACTCTGGCAAAATCTGGCTTAAATATGATAGAAACTTCCCCCATTTGTAGCAAGGATTAGGGAGTCCGGGGCAGTTACTGAATTTCTGAACTGGCAAGCGAAGAAACTTTTAGAAATGATGGCAACAGAAAGAAGACTGTACTTGCTACTATTTTTTTTATACAAGCAATTTGCTTTTACCTAGATGTACATCTCCAGTATGCTCACAAACATTTTTAATAGATATTTATAATCACAGCAAAATTGTAGTAACATGGGATCTATTACAATACCATCAGTGCTGTTTAAGCTTTACCATGAAAGACCACTATTTTCTGTGTGTGAATAGCGGAGCATGGGGATTAGCAAAGTGAGAATTAGCGCAGTTCTGCTGACTGGCTAAAAAGATACATATCCCTTTTTCTTGTCATTTAGAGGTGAAGAGGAGTTAATTCAGAAAAGACCAAGTTACTGACACTTTTAATAATAAAGTAACACTTCAGAGTGGTGGTGTGAGATGAACGATTTGTAATGACCAGTATAACAATATGAGAGAGACATGTCATGAGCTTCTCCCTCCTTTAACATGTCTGAGACTGTTCAGCAGTTACCATCCTTTACGAGATTTTCTAGTAATTTCTTTTTGTTTATATAAGTGTCTTTTTCCAAATCTGCCAAAAATGCTATTTAAAAAGACCACACAGAGAACTGATCTACCTTACACAAATGTCTGGTGGGAAATAGTCATGTAAATTTTGATTTACTGAATGCACAAAAGAAGGAGGCCACCGCCTAAGAAATGGATGACAGCATCTGAAAGTGGTTCCAGCATTTTAAAAGCAATTATGGGGGGTAGATTTATGCACGAAACCTGCTCTGTACATTAACTAAATTTGTGGGTTTAATCACTGGAAGGAGAAAACCAGCTATGAAATACTCAAAGTAGCAGGTCATTGTAGATATTCCCCTGAGGACATAATTTGTGTCGGTGTGTGTAGACAGGACTGCGCGTATGTGTTGCAAAAGTGACAAAGGAAAAAGTCAGTGAACATCCTCAAAAAGCAAATACAGGAGAATGCTGGAATATATGGCTTCCTGAATGAAGAAAATAGAGCTGTGACTGTGTGAAGATTTCTTAGTATGGGAATGGCAAAGGAGTAACGCATTCTTCACTCCAATGGAAATTAATGGAGCATGCATTCCTCATTCTCAGTCTATTTGAGGCTGCAACAGGGGATATCACATCTGGCAAAACTACTTTGAGTCATGTTATACCACTTATAACATCATCTGGACCTTAGGAAACAGCTTTCTGAAAATAAGGAATGCTGTACAGTACCTGACATTAGCCCTGTTGAAAGGTACTGATAAGTTGCAGAGGCCTAAGAAATTAAGGGCCACATTTACATGGAATTTCCCTGCACTTTATTACAGTCAATTCCCTGGTTTTGCAATTTTAACTGCCCTTTTCCCTTAAGTGCCTTCCCTAGGGTGAGTAGGGGGTGCTCGTTTGTGAAAGGGAACAAAATCAGTCAGAAAGGAGAGCATCTGGGACAACAACAGAAGAATGCTGCGTACCCAGAAACATTACAAAATCTGGTATAAATTGAGAGCATTCATTATTAATAGGAATACTATTTTCAAACTATGTCGCACTTTCATCTCCGAGGATTTCACATGCTATAGTCCTGATCCTGTGTTTGTAGTCCTAACTCCCACAGTTAGCTTGATCAGATTTGATGGAATTAGTGGTGTGAGGAGGATGCACACTTTATAAAGCTTTGCAGAACTTGGACATCGACACAAACAGCTTCATAAAAATTTAACTACTGCTGGGATGGAGGGCACTGTCCTTTAGATTTTCCCATATATTCTGCAATTACCTTGCAGGTGAGGGCTGTTTTGGCAGTGGATGGTGATTTTTTTTCAAAAATGCCTTAGGACTCGTACAACATTCGCAGAGCAGAGAAGGGCCCTGGTCTGTGAGTACCCACGAGTGAGAGAAGCTCGCATGCAGCACAGCGTTGCATGTGCAGGGCTCACATTTATACCCTCATTCTTGCTCCAGAACAAGTGTGAAATGGCAACATTGTGATGTCCAGGAATATTTGAAATAAAGTGAGCGGAGCCCTATAATCCAGGAGGTGGTCTGAGCTGGCTGGTGTTCATAAACCAAGCTGATGGGAGATTTGGAAATGCAAAAGGGAGAAGGAAAGTCTGAATGTCTTAAAATCTCTTACTGGAGCACATTGGAGTAAGGGCTCTGGATAGGTTTAGTGTTTGCCTTCAAAACAGAGTGTGATTCTGAGTCAAAATACCAGATCTGTGCACCCCTACGGATGGGGGCCTTTTAAACCAACACCTCTATCCAAATATGTTCACTTGGCATCGTCTGTTGCCTGGCATCAGCTAGCTTAACCATCCCAGGGAGGTGATCATCAACTAATGAAGAAACTCCTGTATTTGTGTGTGAGTGTGTGTGGAGGGGTAAAAGGGTTACCTAGTGCTTTATTCAGGGGTCAATAGATAAGTGGCTTAGATGGGCAGTTATATACAGTGGCATAAGGTTTACCACCCAAAGTAAACTTATGCCCTTATTAAAAATGTACAGCTATGCTAATTTCTGCTATAGGATTATAACATCCAGATTACTTTTTTGGGGGGGATGTTTAGTTGTTTCTAACATTGGTTATAAAAAGTCCCCGGTGTCCCGTCCTGCACCCTTGATTATAAAAATATTTAAAGTCACAGAATGGATATATGGCTAGGCAGACACATATTTTGATTTATGTTATACTATGGTTTAGGCACACATTTGAAGGCAAGGTTTTTGGCTGACAACAGCATCACAATAGCAGTCTTCCAGCAATATATTATAGCGATGACCCCTGAAAATTATCAGGGTTTAATACAAGGCTATAATATAGGGTTTCTGAAAAGTCTACATAAGCAATAGACAACATAAAAAGTCATATTACTATTTATGTGCCATCAAATCACATTAGGAGGGATTTGACCACATAAATAGTAAAATGACTTTTTGGGAATATGGAAATTAAAGAAAAATGTTTCAAATAGAAACCATAATTTACAGAAAAATCACAAATATGCAACCATGTTATGAAAGTAGGAAAGTAAGAGAGGCAAAAAGAGAAAGGAAGACTTGGAATCTTTTCCACATACGTTTGTGTAAGATTTTATTTTTTTTAACACACCCTATCAAAGATGCATCCTGTCATGTCATATCATTATTACCTATATTTATTGTATTATATTGTGAGATACGTGGGAGTTGACTGATATCTATGTTGTCAGCTGTTTGCCAGCTGTTTGCTCCTGGGATGAGCAGGGTGAATTTTAGCTTCTCAGAATCATCAAAATAAACAGCATCATTTCTCTTTGTTCTTTCTCTGCTACGCAAAAATGTTCTGTGGATAGAAAAACTTCCTAGTCCCAGAATCTCACCCTCAAGAGTTTCTTGAATTGGTTATGAATACATATCAGTATTTGGTTCTCATTGTTTGGTGATGCCAATAAAAACTGTAGAGCAAGCAAGAATAATAATTGTGGCAATTATGGAATATCCGGAGTGTAATGAGTGCTGGAAAGACAAGTGTGAAAGTAAGGGGGCACCCCAAAGAAAATTTTATTACCCAGAGAACGTAGCTGAAGTTGATGGGATTTTTACCATTGACCTCAGTGTGAACTGGGTTGACCTTTGGCCATGCAAAAATACTGGTAGATGAGCTGTCTCTTTGCTGCAGGTCCCTGCTGCAGGACAGCATGGTGCTGTATTGCTGCAGGCATAGCCTGTGGTGTGCATCATGCACATAACCCTTCATTTCTCCTTCGTGGGAAGAGTGCAGAGTGGACTGAAGTTTGTCCCTTGTGACTGTAATGCAGAAAACCAACACGTTCAGAAGCAGAATAAAATCGTTACAAATGCTGGCAATTATTACCGTAGGTTTTTGGGAGGTGAGGGTGAAAAAGGAGTTGTTATAGTCCCTGTAATCTGACTGGTATCTTTGAGGAAGGAATTTCTCTCCTATGGTCCTGATTCAGTAAGTGTGACATGCCTAGCGTTAAACATGTAAGCAGTGCTGCCAACTTAAAAGTGAATTTATCTTACGGGATGTGAATAAGACTATTCATTTGCCTAAAGTTTACCACGTGCCTAAGTGCTTTGCTGGAGAGATGGTCAATGTTCTTAGATTATTTTTAAGAAAAAAAGGCTTTTATTTTGAGATAGTAATAAATACTAAATTCTTGGAAGATTAAAGGATTGAGGAGACTTTACATGTCACTGTTGTGCATGCACAGCTCCCTTTGAAGTCAATGGAACTTCTGTGTGCAAAAGGGCAGAGATATAGGGCAGCAGAAGTTCATAATATTGCGGCTTAGGAGCCAAAAAGATCAGGGGATATCTAGAATGAGTATATGAACCTTTAAAGGCTTGAATGCTTTGAAGTGCCCTTTCTTTCTTCTTTCATTCTTTCTTCTTTTTTAAGGAAAATAACCCGGAACTTTCTTTTTTTACCTAGAATGTAACAGTTAAAATCCACTTGCAGGTAAATTTGAGCTTCCCCGAGAGTAAAAGAGAACAGCAAATGCTGTTTAGAAACATATGAGGAGAACCTTGGGCATACACAAAAGGGACAAGAGGTAATCTGGAGGCAAGAGGCAACGTTGCTGGAAACAGGAAGGTGAACTCTTGGGTGTAAAAGAGATATACCCAGGAAACAGAACAATCTTACGCCAAGGGAAGGTGGACAAACCATCCAGGAGAACAGCACGTCTGAATCTACCTCTGGGAAATCTGTTGAGTCAGGACGGCTGTGATTATTTTGCACCTTGGATTATTTGTGTGTGCTCAAGCAAGAAAACTATACAGCTATTTACTTGCTTGCTGAAAGAAAACAATTAGCTAGCGTTCTTAGCGATGCTTTTAAATGAGAACATTATTTTCGTTTTGCAAAACATTGCTCTTATTTATTGACTTTATTTTGGAAACCCACAAATGTTGGATTTCTCCTTAGATTAGGGGAAGGCTTAGGGTTCTTTACGATTCTTTGTCTCCACATGAGCTACGTCTAGGAAAGTGCTGAGCAAAGAACGAGGGGTGCTTAGCGCTCTCCCACACGGCCTAACGTTGCTGTAAAATCACACCTTTCACGAGCTGGGATAAAGACTGTGAAGCTGAACTATTCCATTTCTGGTAACCATAGCATAATATTAGTCACTTATTAACAATCTTGGTCATTTGGCTTATTTCCTCATTTTCTACCAACCTTTTAAAAATCCTGTTTTGCCCTTGGTGGTCTCTCTCTTACGACTGGCATCAGCAGCCGTATCTTGGTTTGGAAGGATGTGTGTGTGGAAAGGGAAAGGAAGAGGGATGACAGGCTCTAGCCAACATACTTTTGCAAAACGACTGCTAGCTCACCACATTGCACTCTTCTTTTTCTGCTAATTACAAGAAAAGTGATTTATTAATATTTGTGCAATGGTAACTTCTCAGCTCTCCCACAGCCTGTTCTAATCCAGCCAATTATTTTCAATATTACTTTTAAGCTCTGACTTTAATTAATGGGGTGCAGAAGTTTAAAACATATGGGGTTGCTTTTCTTAAGTCTGGGAACAAGCAGAGTTTAAAACCCGTGCAGATAGACTTCTCAATACTGCACTTAAACTCTGTTTCTGAAAATACTACATATAAGTTGTCACATTTTCTTCAGCTTGACATAAAATCCTGTGACGTGTCACATCAAATAGCAACAATCATGAAATTTTTAGGGATGTGTCAGTTTTGAGATACATACTTTCTTGCTTTGATCCATCATGGTTCAATTGGAATATAAAATAATCACTTCCATTTCTCACTACTTTTTTATAAAAACATATAATAAAATATATATATTTTAAAATTTTCAAAGTATTTGTCCCGAAGCCCCTTTAAACAAAAAAACATTGTTGATGCTAAAGTCTGCTGCAAAACCATCACTTGAGTTGCGGTGACGCTTTTTTGTCTGCTCCACAGAAGGTGTCATCATTTACAGCATACCCACGGGCATATCTGGGCAGTCTGGTCTTCCCACGTCCGGAGCACCATCCCAGCCCTCTGAAATCAGGGATGCCGGCAGATACCCAGTGCTTTGCGGACCGGGTCCGTCTGAATAAAACTTCAGGTGCCTTTTTAAGTGACCGAAGAGATAACCTCTCCGAAAACCCTCGCTCGCTCGCCAAGCTCCCGTCAGCAACAGGTGGAGCGGGGAGCCTGCAGGCTCCGCTGGGATTTCCCAAGGAAGAAGCCACGTAGTTTCGGCACCACCTCTCCCTCCTGGATGAGCTGGGGCGAACGAAGCGCCGACCAAACCCTGGTGTCCCCCCGATCCCTCTCGGGGGGTTCCTTTGCCTTGGGGTCCCGTCGCGGCCGCGGTGGGTGGCAGCACGCATCTGCCGGGGGGGGCGGCTGGAGCGCAGCTGCGTGAGGGGAGACCGCGCAGACCGGCAGCCCCGTCCGTGGGGCGATTCATCAGCGGGATGGCTACTGCTGGGAGGAATTCCTCCCCCGGCGGGATGAACCTCCAGCGACTCTTCTCAGGGGGCCGAGGACGTCCCCCTCATCGCTCAGCCTGGGGCTGAACTCTCCCTCACCCCCTGACCCCCTCTTCAACTCCCACACGTGCGCCGAGGCACGAACCGGGCCTCTGCCCGGCCACACCGGCCTCCTAACCCATCTCCGCTTCGTTTCCAGCTCCGCCTCGGATGCCGGCTGCCCCGCCGGGGCCTGGGGACGGCTAAATTCGGCCCCACAGCATCGTCTCTGCCTCCCCTCCCCTACGACAGCCAGCAGAGGAGGCAGGCCCGCTGAACCCCCGACGGGAGCGTTGTCAAGCGCTGAAGGGTGCAGCTACCTTTCAACAATTTATTTTTTTAATCTTTTCCTCACCCTCCTTCGGACTGTCTCTCGCAGACCCCCTTGCCGTTCTCTGCCCACCCCTGGCAGCACAAACCGAAGGATAAACCGTGGAGTCACCCTGAGGCCTCGTCTGGTGTCGGATGGGGATGTTCCCTCCATTTTGGTGGCTTTTGCTTGATGGCTCTGGAAGCCATCGCCAGGGTGGGGGATCGTGCTGACATCCCGGGGACTTGGGCCAAAGGGTGCAGAGGGTGCCAGTTCTCATTTCCAAATCATCTGCTCCGACTATGTCACACTGGCAGAAGCGTCAAGGAAAGAGAAGCCCAAGGACAGCAGCTGAACCTTTGTGCTTTTTCTTCTTCTTTTTTTTTTTTTTTTTTTCCCAAGGAAGCTTTCAATGTGCTCGCCTGCTAAGTCCTCAGGGAATAACACGCTCCGGCAATTTATTACACTGTCTCTAGGCAGAGCCTACGGCTGCCATATCAGGGAATTACTTAAGGAGTTGCTCGGGTCCAGGTGGCTGTTTGAGAACTTATATCAAGAACTTACATCACCTGCTTTCTCTTGTAGTTAAATTTAGGTCCCTTCCTTCGGC
This sequence comes from Buteo buteo, assembly GCF_964188355.1. Taxonomy (NCBI): domain Eukaryota; kingdom Metazoa; phylum Chordata; class Aves; order Accipitriformes; family Accipitridae; genus Buteo; species Buteo buteo. Next base: position 12,327,361 of record NC_134173.1, on the reverse strand, counting down.
TCATTTCTCCTTTTATAAGTGCATAATTCAACCGCTGGTCACTGACAAAGAGACGACTAAATAAGCTTCAGAGCGCACCTGAGGAGCTCTGCTGGGAGGAGCTAAGAAACAACATTTTGTTCTGAAAACCAGGGTCCTTTCACAGTGAATCTCATAGCTTCTGCTCTCCAGAGTTGGATGAAGGAGCTACTAGACAGGAGAAAAGAAACAAAAGATAGCATGACGAGAGATATCAGGAAGGTCAAGGAAAAGGAGAAGAAAAGGTATTTGCCCATATCAGAGAACAAGAGGCAAAACTTATGTGTCTTTCTTTACATTTTAGCTCCGTGTGTATGTTCACCACTGCATTCACAAACTGGGAAAGGAGGTATATTGAGAACGGCACGAGCATGCAGCCTCAGCATCTTGTGTCCTGGACCAGCAAAATGAGTGCTCAGGTGCTCCGACACTCATTGCAGGTCGGGGGAGGTGGTTAGGGTCAGGAACGGAGGATGTGCAGGGACACAGGTCTGGTTAATACCAGGGAGTGCTCAATTCCAGGGGCTGATGGCAAAAACTCTGTGGAAAAGCACCTTGTGTATGCTTTACGTTTGCATTACAATGAAATGCATGTTTCAGTGCTTTGGCTGTTTCTGTAAAAGCACAGTGAAGAATATAGAGTGCATTTAAGTACATTGGGACCGCCCGTACAGGGACAAGTGGTGGAGGTACCTCTTTCTGTCCTGTGTTATCCTCCGTAGAAATCAGCTAGCATTTATAGTGAAGCATTTTAAGGCAAACCAAAATCAGTGAAAAGTCTGCCCTGTAAACTGCAGCGGTTTGGGAGCTGATTGACACACAGCTTAGACATCTGGACACAGGGAGCAGGGTAGACAGCTGAAGCTGCCAACCTTTTCAACTTGTCCCAAGGTAAAGCTGTCCCAGCTCATCAGTCAGCACCCTTGCATTTCCTAGGCCTGCAGATTTTAAAGAGGCTATGCTGACCCATAAAATCTAGTAATATGATGGGTGTGTTTTATGACTTTTCTGGCTGAATAGTAACTAGAAGGTTTGAAATGTTTGAAGACTTTTCTTTGCTCGCATCTTCCAATGTGTAGAATGGGATGTTTCATAGCAGTTTTGCTTTTTCCTTTCATTCTGGTGGAATTAAAAGCAATGAGTGCAGCAAGTGCCTGTAAGTCATGCAATTATGCCACTGGTTTTTTTCAAGGAACCTGTAAGCATTATACAAACTTGGCAGCTAAGGCTGTGTAATGCTGTAGGCCGGTAGCCTTTTAACTCAGAAAACCTAGGTTCAGTTTTGGAGGTGAGATGTTCACAACAGTGTACTAGATTTGCTTCTCTCCTGGAGAATCTTTGTGTACATTACAAAATGCATTGCACGATTGAGCACAGAGTGTAGTCTTGTCTCACCAGAAGGGAGGAGACATTAGCAAGTGTATCTGGGACCGACTGAGATGCAATGAAAGACTTTCCAAGAATTCAGTGGGTCAAAGAGTTTTGGGGGGCCTTCATAACCCATCTCTGAAATTTAGCCAAGCCAGCAGCATGGGCAATGTGAGACACCTAAAAACTCAAAGACTCTGCTGTGACAATCCCCGCATGGTGCACAGGAGAGGCCACCAGGACTCGTACTCCCCTCCATGCCTGGGTAAGGGAGCTCCAGCATGAAGCAGAATTCTCCTTTCTGAGCAGAAATAAGCCCCTTAAGTGCTCACCTGCTTCATTACACAGGAATAAAAAAGAGGGGTTATGAACAGAGAATGGGCACATAGATTTAACTGCAGGCTTGACTTTAGAACTGAGGGATAAGCTACACATTTCTTTCTCAGCCATGAGGTAAAATTGGTGGCTACATACCATCTCCATCATCCTAGCCCTAATCTCCCTCTACTCGGTTCTTTCTGCTTAGTTGTCTGTATGCAAGTCTTTCTTTCTGTGACTCATGAACCAGCCTGAGGTGAGCATAACCTAGAACATCTCTAGACCTTCTTACAGGCATAGACATACATGTAATGATCTGATTCTGAATGTACCGTAGCCAAATCTCAACAACCTGTATTGAAACCTGTCTTCCATTTAGTCTATTTAGTAATTAGAATCAAGAAATGGTTCTTGGTGGTCCTGACCCCTGTCAGCAGGATCAGTCACATTTTTATGTTGGGCATTTGCAGAGACACCTTCATGTATCATGACCATAGCACTTCATCAGCGTGATACTGTGATGTGAGATGCCTGTAGTAAAGTGGGCATCAATTCTAAAAATGTCTTGAGTGACGTGGTCATCATCCTTCAGTGACTGATCATCATCCTGGCGTGAATAGATAGTATCTCAGAAACACATGCATAATATACCATAAGTGTTGGCTATTTGTCAATCTAGTGTCCTGGAAGAGATGGTTCCTAAACCATCTTAAAATAATCTTTTGGAGACAGATCTAGAAAAAAAAATATTTATAATTGTATTGGCTGGCATGGCTTGAGTCCATTTCTATTTTTGGGCCCTCATGGGGAAGTTAGATTAAAACAGGGGAAGTATTTTGCATAAAAATGATTTTCACAGAGTAATGAATGAAAAGATAATGCACAAGCTATGGTGCAATGATCACACCAGTGAAATAACATCTGATGGATTTCATAAAGCTGACCTTCCTCCTTCCTCTTTTTCCTGGAAATATCTATCTTTTTCCATGTGTAAACTCTGCAGCTTCATTATGATCTCCTACCAACCAGTGCCTCCTTATTATCAAGTAAAGAGCAAGCTGAGTGATACTGCCTTTTTCCTTCTTCAGCTACTATCAAAACAGTGCAACAACCCCAGTCACAAACTCAAGAGTCTTTTGACAGCAGCAATTAAGCAACTTAATTAATGAGTGAATAAAAATGATAATATTTACTGAATGGGAGCATCCTGTTTTGCATTTTTATTCAAACTGTGCACCTGAAGAATACCGCTGAGTATACTACCTCCCCCCCTTCTGCTTGCAAGCTCTTTTCTTTTTTTTTTTTCCCCACACTATTTTGACTTTGCAAGCACCCAAAAGCTATTGCATGCGTAGACACAGGCATGATGCTGAGGCATCAAAAGTCCCTTCCAGACAGCTGAGGGGAATACGCTGCTATCTTTGCTATGGTTCTGGCTGACCCTTAAAACTTCGCTCATATTTAAGGGACGGTTTCCACGGTGCATTTGTAAGCCTGAACTTTACATCAAAGTAGGTGATTAATTACCGATAAAGGGCTAATAAAACATTAATGCATTTTGTAATTAACAAACCTTGGAATGACAGTTCTCTCCACCCACTTTCTCAACATGGTTCACATGCATGTATACAGACTTCTGTTCCCCCATAATCTTTATTTGCCCGATAATCTGTGCAACCTCCATATATCACATGCATATATATAAATATATATTTTAGTCTACATGGATTTTCTCAATGAAATATATAACCCATCTCAAGTGCAAGTAAAGCCCCATACATAATTATTTTGGAATGACAGACAGTGAATTCCTTAGCTATTATTTTTGACGACCCTGTCATGGATGCCAGGCATATATTGTGGTAAGAGCCTGAGAAACTTGGGAAAACCCACCTGGGGAGCAAACTCCTTTTTTCTTTATGGAAAGGTTCCCCAAGTGACAGGCCTGCAATCCTGGGTGAGCTTAATTAAAGTCAATAGAGAAAACTAAAGCATTCAAAATTGCTGCCTTTGGGGCTCCCCCACTCTTCTTTTTCTTCATTTGCTGACACTTTTAAAGGGAAGGTGCATTTTAAATTCCTTATTTGGGGCTTGGGGCTCAGTTCATCACATTCCCCTTCTGTTCTGTATCCCACATTAAATCTTTCTGACACTTCAAAGTGTTGTTTCCCATGATTTATGGCTAACTAATGCAGGTGCACTGGGCCTCCTGTGAGGTACTGAATGCCCTCTTTGACATCAGTATTAATGAATGAAGTTTTGGCATACAAAGCCAGGTAAGGGATATTACCTAAGATTACCGATAAGTAAACTGAGGCACCCAGTAAGACAGCAATGAAGCCAAAAGACCTTACTTAACCTTACCTGGCTCCCAGAGCTCTGCCTCTTGTACGATGAGGTCTACTGAGAGTATCCGTTTTACTCCTTGGGTTTTTCCAAAATCTACCTAACCAGACCTTGTGTCCTCATTCCTACCTCATTCTTTCTCCTCTCCTGCCACAGTTGCTTGTCGCAGGCCAGAGACATGCAGGAGCAACGGAGCTGGGAGCATTCATGGATGAATCAAAAATGCCTTTGTGTAACAGGATCTTGACCGTCTGCTGCACCTGCCATTTCAATCCCTTGACGGTTTTGAATCATACACTTTCAAATGCCACAATCACCACCAGGCCTGAAGCTCGGATTAGTTCTTGAGCTTGTAATGCTTGCTTTTGAAATGAATAGTGAAATGCCTACTGACTTCAGCACGAAAGGGGCTCCTCAACCTATAGCCACAATCGCCTTCATTCGGACCCCACCTTTCCTGGCAGAAGTCATTGGAAATAGTGTCATGAACTGCAGTAGGAGTCGGGCATTTGTGACAAACTACCTTTGGGGTTTGCTTTTGGAATAAAAACCTCATTTACCAGCCTCTAGTAATGAGGTGGCCACATGACTTAAGAGTGAAGGCATTTTTATTAGCGTCTAATGCTAGATAGACTTAATGAGGTTTGTGGATTAGGAAAGCACTTTAAACATTCAAGTGATCAAAATCCCTGATGATAAGGATGAGTGTCAGAAACTCCCCAGTTCTGATTGTTGGTCCTATAGCACTTACTTTATTCACTACATGCTAATCTAGGCTGTTTGTACATTTATTGTAGAGGGAGCAGTATGGTGGCATGGTAGTAATTATATATTGTCTCCTCCACAGTACTCAGAACCATAAGACGTAAGCAGGGGCGAGTCAAAGTCCAGTGAGTATAGCTCGCTGGGGTTAAGAGCAGAGCTGCTGGTCTTGCACGTGAAGCTGGAAAGGGTTGAGGTGAAGAGATCCATTCAGCTTCATAATGATAAGGGCTCTGTGCAAAATGCTACCTGGGATCTCAGTTCAGCAAACAGCCCTTCCTGTTCTGTTTCGGGCTTGTAGGATACCTAAATCCGGCAAGTCTGGTTCCAGTCCATTTCTATTTCAAACTGTGTCAGACCAAGCCTCTCCTTTCCCTATTCCTCCTTACTACGCTCCCTTGGCAAACAGCTCAGTGCTTTACTTCCCTCCTGGAGGAAGGATATCAACGCTGAAAAGGTTAAGTGTGCTGCCTTATGAGTTGGGATGTTGTGAAATTTACACTCATTAGCTTCTCTGGGTGGCCATCAGGAATTTAATTAATATCCTTGACATGGGTTGTTATAAGTGATATCATGGCTTCCAGATGCCCATTGCTGAGAGAGACAGAGATTGCACTTGTGAAGAGTGACAGCTTTCAGGAGTATGCAGAGGCTTTGTACTCTGTCTTGCAAGAAGAAAGACAGCTCTGGTTGCCACCTTCTTCCTGTGGGAAAAAAGGAAGAAAAAAAACGGCAGCCTTTTTGCAGGTAGCCTCGCTCATGACAGTAACATCACGTCTGTTTCTGCCCTTGTCAACACATCTCACTGTCCACAATCACTCATCATCTCCAGACAGACAGCACTGGAGGAGATCATCAATTGCCAATGCAATTCAGCAGATACACTTCATAAATTTTAATTACATTCCCACTGAAAATGAATGGTCAGAAAATATAAAACATCTGCCATCCAGATCATTTACATTTTTCGTACAATAAATCATCAGCAACATCCAAAACAGTGGATTAAATCATGTGGAGTGTGATAGGTCAAGAAAGAAGGAACAGCACCCATTGTGTGATTACTGTTTGGACCAAAGCCATTACACAGTGTACAGTATCAAGGAAAATAAAAACATTAAAAAATAGTAACCGTTTGGACTTGTCCTCATAAATAAAAGATCCCTGGTCTCAGATAGACCCTACTAATGGATCTATTACTGTGTCTATGGAAAAATGAGGGATTGTTGAAGTAAAAGAATATTTAGTTAATTAAGATGGAGGAAAATGAGCATTTATCAATTGAGTGGCTGGGCTGTTCAGCTTGTAAATAGAATAAAGAAGTGATGTCAGTCAAAAATAATCCGTTAATCAAGTTTAACTAACATCATGACTTAAAATACCTCAATCTACTTTTTCTTCAGTAGAGCGGTGTGAAATCCTAGTGTGAGATCACCAAACAACGTGTCCAAACTACGTATTTACTTGGCGAAGCATCAGACTATAGGCTTAGCAAACCAGGCACGGGATTCAGAGGGGATCTATTAGATCCCCTTGACCTGTGTTTGGCAAGGGAGCCAGCCGTTACAGCGATGGGTGCAGCAATGCTCGATGAGCCCTGCCCCAGGAGGTAAGAGAGCTGCATTCAACTCCTCTTCTCCTTCCAGCTACTGAACTGCTGGAAAAACAGACCGAGGCAACAGGACCACGTTTTCTTCCACAGAGGTTTTGAGGCAATGCAGCCAGAGCCATGACTGCAAAAAATGACTTTCTGGTCTAGGTACCACAGATTTCCTCAAATCTGGTGAGATTTAGGTGCCTCAGACTCTGGAATATTTTAGCCCGGAATTGTAGGTGCTTTGTGGTTTTCAATATTATATGTAAAATTTTTTCTTGAGCAATGGTATCATCTTTATGTCACCTTGTGCTGCATTTTCCTCCAAATGGTGCTTTCTTCAGCAATCCTGCTTGCTACTTGCGCTCTTACCAAACCTGAGACATTGTCCTCTCTTCCTTGAGCAATTCTCATTTTCTAAAAACTGAAAGTCATTTTGGCTGGATCCACCTTAAGGCTTGTTTGTTTGTCTTTTAAACAGTACCAATACAAAGGCATGAAAGTCCACGGGAACAGCAAACTGTGAACACACTCAATCACAAGTTGGTGGATATGGCACATCCTCATCCCTGAAGCAGATGAGAGATTAGTGTGTTTGTTAACCTCAGTATCTTTCCTGTTGAATGAAATGGGTGGAAATCAGGTATACACTGAGCAAATGTTTATTTTGACTGGAAGCCCTGTCACTTTGTGTATTTATGTGAAATACAGAGATGTATGCTTAGCCTGAGGAGGTATCTGCACTCTTCAAAAAAGGCCATTGATGAATGGCTGTAAAAGCTATACTTTTATCTGTTTTATGTTCTTCTAATGCTGCTAAATTGTTGTATATTAGGTTAAAAAATAGTTCATTCTGACGCTACATCACGAGCATGTCTCGCAATGGTATGTGCAATATAAGCCTCTTTCATTTGACGATTTACTGCTGTTAAAAGGAAATAAAAATCCTCATAACATATGAAAGAATAATGTAGCTGAGAGAATTTTCAAGGTGTTCAGCTTGAGATTTTAGGCTTGAACTAGGACTAACATTTTTTTTGACTCGATGTATCTGTGTATTTTTAATTCAGTTACACAAATATCAGAGGGAAAGAGGTAGCAATTTTTTCCCTCATAGAGATGTTTTACTTCATACTAAACTCCTTTACAACAACAGTAATTATTGAAAAATATCACAGAAGTGCTGCAGCACATGTTATTATTATTAGTTACTATTTATACGGTGACACATATTGCTCTACAGACAAATAAAACCAACGTGGCTTTCCCTCTCTCACGATGGTTTGAGGGCTTTTTACTATGAGTTTGGCCAGCTGGTTTGGATATGACAAGTAATTCTCCCCAAATCTATTCCTTTTGCTCCAGGCCCCACCCCAAATGTGGATCTTTTTTAAAACCACAAAGCATTTATGCCATTCTCTGTCTCATCTTCCCACCTTGTGCCCTGTCTCCCCACTCTCATCCCTTCCCACACCTCTGCTGGTTTTTTCAGTCCCACTATTGGCATTTTCACGCCTGCTCAGTCTACGTCTGGAAGTAAAAGCATTGAGCCATAGTGCAAAGTTCATGATATCTCTGCCCAGCCTGGAAGTAAAAGGTACCAGCAGGCCAGTTTTCCCACTATTTCCAGTCTTTGTCCTCAGTGGTGCTCACCTGTGTATGGGAGGACACGGGATGCTCCATCAGACTAACCGCTTCCTTACAGCTCTGCCCTTCACCGAAGCGCAGTCCCCACGTTATCCACGACGCACTGCTTTCTCCTAGACTTTCACGGGAGGGAAGGCCAAACCATGCTCTCAAAGCACTGGCTGGCCCAGCACGTTGAAGAGGAAATATGCTACATACTCTTAAAGGAAACAATAGTTATTGCCAGGGAGTGCTAGGGGTTGCTAAGTGCAACTCTGTTAAGCCTTCCTTGCACCGAAGATTTACAGATTTCAGGGGGGCAGTTGAGGACCTACATTCCTAAGAGCTCCTTCAACCAGACACAAACAAGAAGTTTTCGGAAGTTTGTCCTGTCCTTTAAGCGACTTCAGCACTTCTTTCTCAGTGTACCTCCAGCATTAAACATGCGCAAAAATTGCAGAGACTGGGGAGAAAATTCAAAAAAGCATGTAGGCGCCTAACACGCCACTCGGGCAGAACGCAATTGCCTAAATTGAAGTCTTCCATCTAATTTCTTACGCACCTGAAAATCAGCTCAGGTCAGGTAACTAGAAGTTTCTAAGACAGCTTTAGTGGTGGTGACTTGGTTTGGGTCAAAAGCATGCTGTTGCCACGTGCCTCCCGATCACCCCCACCGGCCGAGCTTCGGTTTGTGTCCTGGAGCAATGTCAGAACACGCCAGCTGGGTTCCTCTTGGGCAAAATCCAGCTGGAAGAAGCACTCCGGGAGCCCAGCGAACATTCTCAGGCCACAAACGGGCAGCTCAGCCCAGGGGACCAGGCTGCAGCTAGTCCAGCAAGAGTGCCCTGAAAGACGCGTGCTGTGGACGTGCGGTGCTGGCTCCCAACTCTTTCGCTGTACATATCTGCTCCTATTGGTCTGCACGACTAATGCAGGCACAGCCACTGTAGCTGTGCAGTTCGTCCCAGAGCTGGCTGCACGTGTGCACGCATATATGGGGCTATGTCCCCTAGACGTGCGCGTGTGTGCACATGTGTGTGCACGCGTAATTTATCATTTTTGTGTGATACACCAAAAATAATGTATGAGCTCCCTCTGCTGCTTTATACAAAGAAATTAATCAAGAAAATTGCTTGCAAAGCTGAGAGCATTTTATTCATATCTTGCTGATAATGCTGTATGTGCAAGTAGTACCAAAAATAATAGCATATTATGCTTGCAAAGCACTGTCCAACATTAAATAATTAAATAAACAAAAGAATCTGTGTTGGCTGCATTGCCTCATAAAATATTCCAAATATATCTATTTTTATTGAATGAAACATGTCAACATTTTGGGTAAAAGATGGTTTTCTGACTTCCAGGAAGCCATCATTAAAACCAGTGAAAACTCCATTGAGAGATAAGATACGTTAAATATAGCTAGGTCTTTTCCTCTTCTTAAAAAGAATAAATAATTTTTAAATGTTTAATTGTGATATATTATTGTGTGTTAATAGGTTTTGGATGTCTTTTGCATTTTGTTAAACAAGCTTTATATAGTTAAACAATGTGACATAAGCCACTTCTTGCAGTTTATCTGAATTTGTATGACCCACAGAAAGGAAAATCAGATTGATTTAGTGATGAAAACAGATCCCTGCTGAAGAATGTGGTTCTAAAGACTTAAAGAAGCTCTAAAATATATTGTTGTCTTTTCTTTCTGTTCTCCTCTTCCTAATTCTACTGCTTTTAAAAATGGTGCAGGAGAGGTATCTGAAATACCTTATTATTTTCTGTATTGGAAAGTGTAATTTTGATAAATTGACTTGTAAACAGGTTATTTCCTGAAGGGGCAAAATCAAAAGTGTAGTTCTATGAATGTTTTCAGAGAAAAACTTCAATTAGAGCTGGATGAAAATTTACAGTCAATTTTTCATCCTGAAAAATATAGATTCAGTTAAACAGGAAAAAATGATGTATTTCTATCAATTCACAGGATCGCTTTGAATGACTTTTGAAAGATTTTTTTGACATTTTGAATTACAGAATAATAGACTGAAGGTACCCCTGGAGTCATCTGATCCCTGCCCAAATTAAAGTGTCTCAATATTGCTTAAGTGGATGCTTTTCTCCAAAAATGTACTTCATTAAAAAAAAAAAAATGCAGAAAAAACTCCCAAAGTAGATGAACATTTTGAATCATGCTAGTCACTGAATTTGACACAAAGCAATGCTTGACTTTGCCTTTCAACTTGCTGAAAATTCAAAAAATATTTAACCAAAAAAAAACCCCAAACCAAATTTATTGTCAGAACCGTCCATGAACAATCAGGTATGTGTGCAGGGCTGTCTGAAGTCTTGACCTGAACTGAGAATGAGAGACAGAACGAAATAGGAGAAAACTTTCACTGGGATTGCACCAACCATGTAGACTGAGCCAAGCACCTAGTGAAGCTTGCTGCACATGAATCGTTGCAGGAATCTGCAAGAACTGTAAAAGAGGGTAAACTTCAGCAGTTTCAAGTTTTCAGAAAATCTTCATTATGATGACTACTTCTGCACTTTGACTTACAGGACTGAACATTTCCTTGGCTTTTGGACTGTCGTCTATTTAGGTTTCTCACAATACATTTGTTTAACAATTATTTGCTGCATTGTCCCTGTATGGGCCAAGTGGGACTATCCCCCTTTCCTTAACTTTCACTCCATATACTTCAGGTGTCCCACGAGACACCTGTAACTGAAAGGCAATTCAATGCAGCCACTGGGCTGGGCATTAGTGCTGGGCTACTACCTAGTTTGTCGTAATTTTTTAAATGTCTGTATCTTGTTTCTCTATGTGCATACAGAAGCATTAACATGCACAGACAATTGATACCAGACTAGAATAACCATAGAGTTATCTGTATTTTCTCCACCATTAATAACTTAGCAAGAATAAGTGGCATTTGAGATCCTCCTCTTTCTGTCAAGCCTTGCTCCAGTGAAACTACTGGAAAACAATCTGTCTGAGTGTGGCACTGGGATTTTGAGCTTTGCTAAGTAACCAGTATAACAGAGTCCTCTTCTATGCCTTAACTGCTGCATAGTACTACTGCACCATATTGCACAGTAGCTGTTAGGTAGCTGCATTGAAAATGGGTGCACCCCTCACAAAAACTGATTTTTAATAAGCCATCCTTATTTGTCCACATTTGCCAGCCCTTTGTACCATGGCAATCTCTCCGTGAGCACTTCTGATAACGTTAGTCTCTATTCTGCTTCTATTACCGCACCAAATTTGGGTCTAATAAACACACTATTCACTGATGGAGCTATAATTATCCAATCTGCAGGCTTTGCACATATAGGAGTTGATGATTCAGATATTCTAACATAGGGCCTGATGTCTCTTCTGGCAACTTCACCACCTCAGTAGTTTGTGTTTTTCAGTTTTAAATTGGTAACATTAAATGTCTTTAATAGCTTATTACTGGAATCCTTTACACAACAGAGATGTGGTGAATACAAATAGAGTACTTGACAAATCAGAGACTGTGATGGTTGGCAGATCCCATTGGCAATTTAGTAATGTGCTCAGGATCACAGATATTGGAGTTGGAAAAGACGCATTAGGTGAAATCCTAGCTTGACTGAAGTAAATGGCAGAACTTCAGTTGAGTTCAGCGGGGCCAGATGCATTAATAGTGTTGTATTATGCCACCTTCCAGTATTGATCAGAGCAATCCAGTCTGTGTGCAGTTCTACAGCGAGCTCCCTGAATCCAGGCACTGAGGCTTGGGAGGAGAGTACGGAGCTATAAGCGTTATTGATTGCTGTATTCATTTAGCACTGGCCAAACTCCCAAGGCCCTACCTCTGGGCTTATTCAAAATCTACAGGGAAGTTTCTTCTTGCTGTATAAACCTGGCCAGCAGTCCAAGGGGATGTCCCTTGGACATAATACAACACAGCTTGAAATGACTCAAAACTCTCACAAGTTGACTCACAGAATGACTTCTGCTGAGCTTCCCAGACATTTCCAGCAAGCACAGTAGGCTTATTTAAGGTTGTGTGTTGGAGCCATGGGCTCCTTCTTAAGGCTTGAATCTGAGTATTTTCCAGTGTCCTCAGAAATATAAATGAAACTCTAAAGAGGCAACTGAAAATACCTCCTGAAACAAGGTCCCCTCAGGTGGCAAAAAGCCAGGAGGCTACCAAGGAACCAAGGCAGCTTGTGCTCAGGATTGGGATTAGAAGAGCAGTTTAGGGCACTCCAGAAGTCTATGGCAGAAGGTATCGTTTAAAGCACCCTAAACCTCGTTGGCCCTCAGGTTGTCCTAAATATTCTTCAAGTCCATTCTGGGAGTTGAGGTTCAGGATCAATATGGTGGAAACGTGACTTGGATGCACTTTTCTACTTGTGGTCGTGATTAACATAAACTAAGAATTGAGTCCCTGGTGTGAAGGCACATAATTTCACTGTCATTTCTCAAGGCTTCAAGCTTCTGTCCTGCTTTTCCTGAATAGAAACTAGACACCAGCCTCCAGACATGAACAACAGCCTCCAGACATGAGCCTTTAAGAAGCAAAGCTACCAAAAGTCGCAAAACTTTACCTCGTTTGTAACCTGTGCACTAATGAATTCTGCTGATAAAATCCCATGGTCATGTATCATTTTGAATCCTTCCATTGGCTTTCAGGCAGTAACTGAAAAGCAAAAATGCAAGGTGATCATTGCCTCAATAAAAACCTTTCAAAGCCAAGTGTAAATGAATGCTGTGAAATACACATTTTTTTCCCCATGCGTCTCACAGATCTGAACTCTGAGGATCAATCAGTTGCACACAGGAGTCATGACCCTGCTCTCATTGCTCTAAGGAACTGTTGTCTCACTGCATGCTATGACCCTTGGTGTGAACCTGGTAATATTACTACTTGTGGGTCTATCAACAACAAGCCCTCTGTGGTCCCAATGTGCTTAAGAAAACTTAATTCCTCTTGTTCCAAATGTAGGGATCTCTTTTGTGCCAATTACCCTTTGACACTGCTATTCAAGCTTACTTTTCCAAACACTGGTCCCATAAACGCTGCTTCCTTCACAGGGAGTGAGGCTGGCAACAGCAGAGGAGACCTATTGCAAAAATGTTTTCTCTTGATGTTTCCATTTTGGGATGGCTGCTAAATGTATGTCATTGCCTTTTAGAAAGCTTTACATAACTGCTGGATAACTGACTTCCTCATGACTTAATCTACAATTGTCTTGTAGACTTAGCAGACAGGTAATAAATGCTTTATTGTCCCCAAGGTAGTGTTAGATCTTCCTATGAATCCATGGGTGAAATCAGATTCCTAGAAATCTCTTTTCAAATATACCTTAACATCAACTACCTTGGTGGTCAGTCACAGTTTCAGAGAAACCTTCTTTGTGGCTGTACTCGGACATACATATTTCAGTTATTTCTACATTTGCAAACTGAAATCGTTTCCTCTGACAAGGAGGTGAGTCCTGGCCAAGCCAGTGTTCAGATGCTGCAGCAGCAGCAGCAGCAGCATTATTAACGCCTGCGGTTGCTCTGCTTGCTGATTCTGTAGAAGGAGCATCAGGGCAATGCGCATACATCTGTAGCAACCATTTACATGCGAACTATCCATCAGAGGCTAGGAAGCGAAAAACCTCATATGGAGCAAGTCAGAGCACAAGGGGATGCTTGGTCTTCTCCACTTCACTTCTGCACTGGCAACTTTTATCTGCCCCTCTACTCCTTTACTGAGCAAATAAATAAATTGGCCATCACTTTCTGTCGTAAGGTTCTGGTGCCTTTTCCAGCTGAGTGGCAGGCTGCCCTACCGGCGGGCAGCTCGGCGGTATAGTTTAGGCTGTTTGTTTGCAAAGTGAGCAGGCTGGTGGCCCTGGGATGCAGGAGACCTGAAGGAAAGGAAGCACAATTGATGGCAGCTGATAGCTTGACGGCCTGGAGGCCTTTCACAGCCTCATCCGAGGCACAAATGCCACTTCTGGTTCTCGAGAAGGGCAGAACAAGCTTAAAAAGGATGAAGGCTGACATTGCAAGGGGCGTCGTTGAGGGAGACCGGGCTCTCTTTCTGGCCACCGATCTGCTCTGGGGCTTTCAGGAATGCGCTACCTCTTGTTTAGCTGTGATTTCTGCACTTTGCTGTAAGTCGCCGAGTTCGACTGTGCTCCTCAGGGCAAGACCTCAGCTGCCTGCCCTGCTTCTCAGCAGGGCTCCTTGGCTTGTACTCAGCCCAGCTCCCACTGCAGCACTCCGGCTGCTTCTCTACTCGGAGGAGAGCAGGGGCAGCTCCTATGTGTCTGCGAGGAGCCCACAGCCAGACCCCGGCTGCGACTGCACGTAGAGCGAGCTGGGGGTTCGTCTCCTATTGGGGGCCGTGGTTTGCCACCCTGCAAATAAGTAACCCTGCTCACCTCGCCTCTTTGGCGGTGAAAATGGTAATGAGGTTCCTTCTTGGACAGATGCAGGCGAATGGGCGGGTGAGCTGCAATAGTTAGCAGCAGGCAGGATCTGTTTCTAATGCCTGTCATTCCCTTGCCGAAAGACCACAAGGATGGCCTGTGACCCAGTTCATCTGGCCTGAAGCTTTCTGCTCTAGAAAAAAAAAAAAAAAAAAAAGGTTCACTGTCTGCTTTTTCTTTTCCTCTGGTCATTCTGTGAAAATTAATGTTTCTCTTGCTGTTGCTGTTGGCATTTTTAACCGAAAGTTAGCAGCTTGGGAACTGGTGGCTTGCCAAAGCAGTCACCACATGCCTGAAGGTGAGCGTTGCCCACACTGGCTGTGGGCTGGACAGGCTGCAAAAGGGAGGAGGGAAGAAGAACGAATGAAAATGGATAAGGGATGTAGGATCAAATTCACTTTTCAGGATTACACTGAACGGTCTTAATTATAGTAATGTTACCTGCATTACAGTAATGTTACCTGCTTCCTTCTCCCAGGGATGTTTCCGTCACGTCCCATGGGGTTGCTCAAATAAGCAATTTCTTCCCTTTGGCACGTGGCACTGGTGAAACCATGCTCCCATTGCTGTCTGATTTAGTGAAGAAGCTACTGTCCTGGTCTTAGTTTACTGCCAAGTCCTGTGGTGGGCACACAGCGAAAAGGGAGGTTTTTTTATCTAGACATCCTACATATTGGAAGTGGCAATATTTTTTGCTCAGAACACTTTTTGCCTAAGCCGAAACAAAGAATGGGGAAACTCTCAGCCACAAAGAAGAGAGTATTGGAAAGTTACTTGCAAAGGAAAAATAGATATACAGACTATCCACCGAATTTGTACAGACTGGATTTTTCCTGACATGCTGACTAATGACACTGAAATTTGAGTGGCCTTTGATCTTTGATCCTTTATCCTGATTACAGCAATTCAATTTCAATGGACTGACTTGGGTCGTGTATTATTATTATAGTAGGTTTACTGGTTTTGTTTGAGCAGCTCAGTTAATTTTAGGTAGAAAAGGCCTTATTCTTATGTGGTTAACACTTTGGGTAGTCACCTCCTGAAGAACTTCCTCTCTGACGGCTCCTTTTGGGCACTTATTTCCAGTGACTTAAGGTGGGCTTTTGGGTCAGAGCTTACCGAGCTGTGAGTCAGGAGAGAATCAAGGATGATGTATTTTTTTCACTCTCTCTACCTCTGTACTGCTTTATTTCTGGAAAATCAAATATAACAGTTTAATCAAAAAGGAAGTGGGAAACAATATAAAAAATACTGCCTAGCTTCTGCACAAATAAAGAATAAATGAAATAGAAGCATATTCATCAAAATCCAAGTCAATACTGAAATAAAGTTGGCCCCTGTTGGTATATGCAACATAAAAGGAAAAGAAAAAAAGTGGGGAGCAAAGCACTTATAAAAAGGATTTTTATTTTTTTTTTTTCGAAATAGCTGTATTTCAGAATATAATAGCAGTAATGCACTCTATGCATAAATGTTACGGGGTGGGGAAACTTTGGGTTTAAATTAGGTATTTTCCTTTCTCTGCAAAAAGAATAGCAGAGAGTAACTTTGGATACAGTTTAGGACTGGGAATTAAGATCTGGGTAATTTGGGGGGGGCTGAACTACAAATATCCAATGTGATCAATGGTAACAGGGCAGATGGGCCTTTTAAAGTCCTGGCAAGGCATGAGGCCACACTCGTAATACTGCGATGTACAGGGACCGGGAATCCACCCAGGGGACTGGGAATCCTCCCAGAGGCTCCTAGCCAACAGCCTTAAATAAAGCTCTGGTGCAGAAGGAGCATTGGAAATGTTAAAAAAAAAAAAAAAACAGGAAAAAAAAAAGAGAAGGCAAGGCAAAGTAGGCTGCAAAGGGACTATCAGCAGAAATACTTGTCCTAAAGTGTCTGAGGGAAACTGCTGCCTGGTTTTTGTTTGTTGCTCTTAGTCTGGGTTCGAGGAAAGGGTGCTCAGGAGTTTTCACTGGCACGGTTACAGTGCTTGGCCTTGTGACCTGGCAGAAAATGAGCTGGGGCTGCCCTGACCAGTTCCATGGTAGTCTCTAAGAGGTGACCTGGTTCCCACTCAGATCAGCAAGCACTCCTTCTGCTCACCTGCATGACCTTCAGAATTCTAATATCTTAATTCAACACCATGCCAGGAGGCATCCACTGGGGTTGGAAAGGATTTGATCTCCTCAGGTGGAAGGATCTATCCAAGAACAGAATAATAGGAGCCAGTGATTCTTTGCCATGCCATCACTCAAATCAGTAGCTCAGAAAGTGGTTGGGAAAACTAAATGATGGCCTGTTCAATCAGATGATCACTAGATGCATGGTTTCCTCTCAGGTTTTCTCATGGAGTACCAAAGTGCTGTCAAGAAGGGCTTTAGGAAATTTTATTCCTTATAATTTGTTCTGGTCTTGTTCTTTATGATTTGGAGAAGCTTTTGGGATCAGGGTGTGCATTTCTTTGAATAAAAGCTTGCATCCACTGATGCAAATCTAATTCTGCCATGGCTTTATCTTTTCAGTAAGACCTCTCGATGCCAAATGAATGATTTCTGGACAATGTAGAGAATAAGGCTGTACAGGTTAAGCCAACTTTGCCTTGCATATTGTCCAGGAACCGTAACCCTAAGAAAAATACTACCAAAGTGAAAGGCAGGAAAGCACAGAAGCTCATCAAAATTTTTTCTTTCCTTTCCATTGATGTCTTTATGATAACCAGATTTAATGAGAAACAGATCTGGAAAAAACCTGGGACCCAGCTTCCTCTTGGCCTTGAGGGGAGACCTGAGGAAATTCATAGAGCATTTCACAGAAATGTTTAATAAAACCACCTTTGAGTCCTGTACGGTCATTGGGGTTACAGAAACTCCAGTTTACTGCAGTTGGAAGGAGGCCAACAAATGGATCACATCAACGAGTGGTTGTGGTACTGGTAAAGCTTCTGTCAAGAGGTTTCAGTTCAAGCACGCTTCACACCTGATGAAGGCATTGCTTTTATAATCTGGTTTTACACTGTGGCCCCTGGTTGGATGCAACCTAACTTCTGGTGCCAGAGATATGTGGACAGTTCAGTACAGGATGCAAAACTACCTTTCTCCATACTGACCTTTTTATCCGGAAAAAGAGAGAGAGAGACTCAGCTCCTTCTTCTGAGGACGTTGGTCAGGTAAAAGCATGGAAAGAGAAGCCCAGAGTGCCAAGGGAAGCAGAATAAGACACCAATGCCATGATGCCCTTACGTAATGAATTTCTTCATCTAAGTCCCCCCTACTCTACCTAACAGAGGTCGTGTTGCACCTAGTGCCTGTGATGGCTCCCCTTACCCCCACTCTCTTTGAGTGTGTTTTGGCAGGCCTGTATTTCCTGACTGATTTTTTTTACCATGGGTATTGGAAAGGCAGATGTGTGGTTTGCCTCCTGAGCAGGAGAGCAACTGCCTGCAGAATGCTGTTAGCTGGGAGATTTAACTGTATAAACTGAAGTGCTGTGAGTGGTGATTTTAGAATTGGCATGTTCTCCTTCAACTTATAAACCTATTTTGATATTTATGTAGAGTCATAAAATATAGCAGGAATGTTTTAATATATTTACTTTCATAGGACAGCTACAAATATCCTGAAACTAAAGCAGTTATTTTTGTTTTCGTTATTTGTTATCCAGTAATATGTAAATTATTGATCACATCCACTCAGGCTTAGCAAATCTTGCATTCACATGTACCTTTTTAATGACTGAAATAGTGATATTTTAAAGAGTCCGTGGGTAGTAACATTAATTGGAAAACAGTGCCGAAGAACTGCTTTAACACACCTACCAAACAAATATGTCTGCCATGATGCTGTCATGGTTACCTTTGATGTGAAATTGCCATTCTATTGCGCAAGAAAGGAGGGGCAACATTATCTGGAAAGAAGAGTTCAGGTGACAATGCTACTAATTTCTAAGATAAGATTCTGCCATTACTGCTGCTACTTTGACTTTCCTGGAGCTGCTAAGATGCTGCTGAGGGCAGAAATGGAAACAGAGTGTGGCTTATAAAGGAGTTAAGAGTGTTTCGCATTTGTCTGGCAAAGAAAGAAAGAGGGAGAGGGGAGGACCCTCTGAGATTGTAATGTATTTGCTAAGAAAGAGACGGATGAAGGTAGAGAGAGTGGAAAGTTTTGATGAAGTTGGAAGGACTGAATAAAGGAAGTTCCATTCAGGGTGGGAAGTGTGGTCTTCAACATCACCACCACTTTGGCTCCAAGTCAAATTAAATAATGGATGTTTTTCTTGACCTTGTGCTACTTTCACAGTGTGTTATACGATACATTCAAAAATTAAACTGGCCCTTAATAATACTCCTTACTTTGGTGTTATTATTGGAGTACCACGTACAGCTTAATCCTCCAGGCTTCACTTGGACAAAACTCCCAGTGTTTTCAGAGCAGGTTTCACCAAACTGTCCAAAGAAAGCTTGTGAATACAGTCTCATTTCAGAGTAGTACTACACATTCCCAACGCTCGTTGAAATGGTAGCTGAAAGGGGTTGGAAATATCACAGCAGCAGTGTTTGGAGACATGTCAGCATTGCTTGCTTTCATCAGTCTGGAAATACTATGAGATTGGCTGGAAGCAGCAAGAGAGGAGTGAGGCTGTTCAATGGGAAATAATGGACTTCAGGTTAAGGTGGAAGACACAGACGGGTTCCTCTTGGAATCAGCTCGTTCACCTCTGGCCCCTAGAAAGCATGCAGTAATGGGCCAATGCTATCAAGGAGCTGTAATTGTGAGCTCAGAACTCTTTCAGATCAGCATAAATAGGATCTGTCTGTGCTTGTAGAGATGCATAGTCTGCATTTTTATAGGTGCATAAATAACTTGGCAAACTAAATTAATGCACAAGCCAGGTTAAGACCTTTATAAAAGAAAAAGATTGTTGCGTTATTGGCATTAATGTGATTGAAAGGGTGAGTGCAGAGATATAATGCCATATGGTGGCAAGCAATGCCAACGGTAGGCTTTCTGCTTCCCCAGGTGCTGGGAAATAGGGTGGCAGCTTGGGGAAGTGGAGCTGAAAGCGACGAGTGTGTCACTCTTGAGGATCTTCCTCAGGTTTTCCCTGTCATCTTTGCTAGTGAAGGAACAAGGGACTTTGCCCATCCTCACCTGCTCTAGAGTGTAGAGTATTTATAGACTTTTCCCTTAGGACAGGAGAAGGATTGCTCTCATGCACTGCACAGTACTTTTCCTTTATTTGTACTTTGCCTGCCGCCTCCAAATGTGCTTGCCATCTTAACCGCAAACAGATCTCTCGTTCAGGAAAATGCTGCCTAAAGTGAAGAATTTGGAAGAGCTCTCGAAAATACACTTGGATGTGATAAAGCATTCAGGTTTCAAATGGGTAATGTTCAGAGTGTGCACAGAGCACTAGAGGGAAGGACAGAGAATGAGGAGGAGGGAAGGAGAGCTCAGTGTTGTCAGAAAGCCACAAGACCTTTGAATTATTACACTGAAAATTGAAACTGCTCTATCAAAATTGATGGAAGTGCCATGTAAGGTTGTTCTCCCCTGTACCTTATTTCCAAAGTTTGCACTTTGAAATGTGTTTATCTGTAATTCAAACCTAGGGGTCTGACTCTGAATGACCTCCAGTTATTTTTTTAAGCAGTCTCTATTTACGTGACTCTATGCATGATGACCCTTTGGGCACAGAAAGACACGCTGATGTGCTTTGAAATCAAAATGAATACACCCCCCACCCCCCTTTCTTTTCACCCCTCCCCATGTGGTAGCTGCTGGAAATTTGTCTTTTCTCGAAGAAAAGATCACAGAAAAAATGGCATGTTATTGTCAGGAGAATGCTTGAAACTAATGGCATAGCTACAGTATTATGCACATTATTAAAATACACGTGTGTGTACAGTCTCACATGCCCATACTGCGCAAACATACTATGTCATGTGAGAGCACTTCAGCAAAATCATTACACTTCATCATATACTGTGTCCCCCCACCACTACCTGAAGATGAAAGTTTTCAAGACTAATGCTGCAAAGTGGGTATTATGTTGATTTATGCTAAGCAGTTCTATAGATGCTGTTATAGTATATTGTTAAGTGATGACATTGGTGAAGTACTGATGCTTCCAATGTTAACAGCCCACCAGTGCTGGTGTGAAAACAGCAAGGGAGCCACCCACCTCCACAGTCTCCATGGTCTGCTAGATGCAGCTGGGAGCTGGGGACTTCTCCAGTTATTCCTTTTGTTATGCCTTTATTGGCACAACTTGCTACATAAAGGTTACAAAGGTGTTAAAAATGAGAATTGTCTCAAATCCTCCCAGTTTATTACTGTTTGGCTACAACAGGGCCCATTACAGTGGACTTGAGACCTTCCTTGGCCAGCCACCCTAACCCAGGAGCTGCAAATGTCCACCCGTGCACCACGTGGTGGGGTAAGAAACCTCCGTGTGAGCCAGCAATCTCTGTGCCTTCTGAGCAAGAGCCTACCCATGCCTGTAAGCAAGGTTATCTAGCCTCTCTCCAGGTGGGGAGGAGTATGGATGTTGCTCAAGACGTCCCTGCTGTCTGCAGTAGTGGGACTTCTTGGAAGGACTGAAGAGAGAAGGGCGAGAGCCAGGCAGGGCAATGATGGACTGCTCTTCCTTTGCAGCATGGACATGCTGACTCTGCCTTCCCCCTCGACGGCAGCGCAGGCTTCTGTGTTACTGGGTGCCTCATTTGTTTCCAGAGAAAAAGTCAGGGCTTAAGGGAACATAGAAAAATACCAGTCTTAAAGCAGCTGAAAAGTACTGCTGTTTATTTGTCTTGTCCGTTTGGGGTATACTCTTAATCATCGATAATAGCACTTTGCTGTAAGCTGAGATGAAATGTATTGGCAGGCATGCGTATCTACAGCCAATGACCATTACTCGGTTTCAGCTAAGAGGTAAGGAAGGACTGCCATTTTCATGCCGACGCTGAAGGAGGTGTTTTAATGAAATGGAAATGAGTCAAGTTACTTTGCATTCACCTTTTGTGTGATTTTTTGTTTACCATGTCCTGTGCTCACCTGCATGCAAGACCTTCATACGGTGAGTGCAATCTGGGACCAACACAGATGACTTTCACTGTCCAGAGTGGGATATGGGAATGTTTTGTTTGCGTTGGGTATTTTGTGTTAATTAGCAAAACATGGAGGGCATAGTGTCTTGTGGTGAGTCTATAACAGAGCTGATGTTAAACAATGCAGTAATAAAGCATTGCACTATTTTAAAATGATCACTTAGGTCATGCTATATTGTGGCTAAAATAACATGACCTTCATCTATCTACCTGTTGTGAAATTTCACCTCAAAGGATCCATTCTAGCTGTGTAATTTCTCTTCCAAGCAACTCTGGATTTACTATCTAAGCCCAGCCCGAACTCAGTTCTCTGCTTTTGATCACTATATTAATTTAACTGAAGAGCCTCTAAAACAAAAGGAACATTGATAGAATGGAAGCAAAGGATATAGAGAACACAGCAATACAAGCCTTTCTTGCAAAAGAAAGTTGCCCTGAAGAAGTAGTAATAGATCAAACACTCTTCATCTCCAGGCATGTCTATGGTAATAGCAGTTAACATTAGTCCATTCTTCTTATTGACACATCGTTTGTTTAAAAAGTAAACTCGGTTTGACTCATAGACTGTAATGATCAGTTTGTAACATATGGTGGAAACATTTTAAAGGCTGGCTTGTGAGGTTTTTTAGCAGTGTCTCGGTACAAGGAGGGGGTGCAAGGGGGTGGGGTAGGAAAGAGCTGCAGCTATTGAAGCACAGACAGGGAAACACTGGGCAGTCCTTGGGAGACTGTAAGTGAAAAGTTTCTTGGTTTTCCCACTAATTCATTTCTGAAACTGGTGTGTAGCAAGAAGCTCAAAGAAACATCAGGGATCCTTATGTGCTTCTGTCTGCTGGAGACCATGCTGGGGGCTATGCTCTCTAGTGCATGGTTTCATGATATGGGGCAAGCGAGCCCCATATCACTGAGCATTCCTGCATAGGCTTGCAGGAGGATAATCTATCTCCATGCTTGCTAAATGTGGGGTAGAGGCAGACATAGTCCAATGCAGGACCATGGGGCTACTGCTGTCTCTCCCTGCAGACATGTTTCTCCTCTGTACCCTGATTACTCCGATGTTTTTATTTCAGCCCTTCCTCAGAGCTTGGTGGCATCCTGGTTTTCTATTAATTACTGGATTTCTCCATCAAAAGAATCAGTGATGCAGCGAGGACTGGCAGTAAATAACACTACAGTCATCCTTAGCTATCATGCAGGGGAATTGCCTCCACCCCTCTTTTTGCCTGGGGCATTTGACACCTCTGGCTATGCACATGTGTGCGCATTCGTGTAAGAGTGCACGTGCTTGAATGTGTGTGTGTATGTGTATATGTATGAATGAGTGTCCAGAGTTTGCTGTGCACATTTTCTTGCACAAAAGAGGCATAACAGTTTGTCTCGCCATCACTAAAAGGAACAGCAGCCGTGTTCAGCTAAGAATGAGAACACCCTCCTCACTGGTGAAATAGCATGTTTGTGCTGATTGCCATTATTGAAGCAGTTTATTAAGTATACAAGAAAGACCAACACAACAAATTCAGAGGTAAGGAAAGGTTGTAAAGGCCAAGACAACAGCTTTCCTGTGAATCTACTTATTATGGAGTCATTTGGGCTGGTAACTACTTCTCAGGGAAAATGATATTTTTGTAGGGGAAAAAAAGAAAGGAAAAAAAAAAAGGAATTTACAAAAGCCAAAGTGCTCTATCCTATTCTCCTCCTTTCCCTTGGCTCAATTTTCTGATAATCTCTGGTATTCACTGAATCAAATGGTGACTGCTGATTGTTTTGATGATAAATTGCCTGCAGAGCATGTGGGACTAATTATGAGATGGCACATCTCATTCTGCCACCTGTATAAACTAAATTTTAGACATGCACAATAAGGGAAGTCTTCACAACAACACAACATTTGGAAAAGCTGCAGACCTGCTCCCCATTCCCTCCCCCACTCTCACTAATGGAAGGTTTCGTAATATAGAGTTGGGTCTTGAGTCTATAAAGGGAAAACCTGAGGGAATAGGAGGATGTGAATAAGGGAGAAATCAACCTGGAGGATCTACAGGAAAGGAGAAATGGGGATCTGGGAGAAAAGAAAGAGAAGGGCAATATGTCCATAGAGAAAGAGAGATCAAAGTGAGGAAAAGACCTGAAAGCAATAAGATTGTTTTGGCACATGAGAGGGAGATGATGAAGCTCAGAAAGTTGGCCTGGGGAGTAGATGCTCAAAAGGTACAGACAAAGAGCTAAGAAGAAAGGGAGGAAATCTGGGTCAGACCCTCCTTGGTGACTGAGGGCTGCTTGATATAGCTTGGAAAAGTGAAACAGAGGGTGAATTGTGACCTTTTCTGAAATCCTGGCATAGCCAGGACACAAGCATTGCAATCCACATGAGGCCAAAAGGGAAACCATAGGCACTTTTTGCCTAACCTCTCTTTTGCTTCTTCTTGGGGCTGAGGTGGTGTACAATTTCTATTAGTATTCTTCAGCAAGAAGGATACTTTTTGTGCAGGAGGAAAACTCCAAAACATTATAAGCCGTATTATATCCTCTGCTTGATATTTGTCTCACTGAATGGGGATAAAACAATGGGCCAGAGCATTCAACTTTCATTTTTTGGAACAAAAAGTCCTTATTGCTTATAGCTTTCTACACACAATTGTCTTGCCCATATCCTCCACTGTCCCCAGGTGTCAAGAGAGTGCAAGTGTGCATGCAGTTCCTTGGGTATGAGAGAGAAAAAGAGCATGGGATTGTTATTTCATCCTGTGTTTTACACTGCGGTGTTGTCATGGACCCTTACAATAATAAATAAATAGTCTTCCTCCTGTCTTCTCTGCTCCGATACTGGTGCTTGTATCTTCTGTCTCGTTCAAGGGTCCCAGTGCAATAGCTGACACAAAATAACACATCACTGCTGCTCATCCATGCATGTATGCATGTATATGTATTTACACATTATCATCACTCTGACTGGCTGAAACCAGCTTTTGGTCATATAGTCTTCAAATATTTTAAGTCCCTTGTTGCCGTTGTGTTTTGTACATTGTATTATATCCCACAGGGATATCACAGGGATATCAGCAATAACACTTTATGATATGCTTTTAATCTCCCAGAACAAATATTTGTGACCTCATCTGTGTTTATCACTCTTGTCCTATCTGATGGCCATCCTAGCAGAAAGACGGTATTTCAAAGAGAATTATGTACATGCATATTTGCTTTTCCTCTTGCAAGAGACTGCTAAAAGTCATTGTAGTTGTGTTAAGCCTTTCCATAGCACCATATCATATATGTACAAGGCACAGCATTTCCAGTGAAGCAGTCTCTAGCTTTTTCCCTGGTTTTCCTGAGGAAAAGAGACCAGATCATTGTGAGCTGGTTGAGAGTCTATCAGATCTCCACTAAAAACTCCTGATTGTGTTGCCCATCTTCAATCAAACTGAGACTGAGGCTTTGCGGGTATCAGGGTCCCGCAGAGTTTATGCACCTATGTCCTGGATAGAAGAGACACCAGTTGGTACTCCCACCAAAGACTGCTTGAAGAGTGCATGCATCTATATCATTAGACTCCAGAGAATAGACTCAGGAAAGAGTGGGAGAAGGAGACAGTGCTGGGAATGCAGAAACATGATGAAATGTCCTTCTATGGGTAAACTTCTGCTGTGAGTTGCATCTTAGCAAATACAGGTCAATCTGAACCTAAGGCTCAAAGTCTCAGAAACAGAGTCTGTGTAAATTTCACTAGCGATGGAATTATGCCGAGTTTTTCTTCTGCCATCCATCCGTCCAGCTAGCCAGCCAGACACATGGTTATACTTTGGAAAATCATAGCCATTTTTCAGTTTTTTTATGCTGTAACACGCTATAATTCTGCTTTTAACTTTCCTTTTGCATAACATTGGTTTATGGACGACCTTTACAGATGAACTACTAGGAGTGCCAGGAAAAAAACAAACCTGCAGAAGCAGCAGGTTGGTAAACAGGTATTGGTATGAAGTCCTGACAATGCATTATTATTTTATGGTAATACTGTAATCCTGGATTTGATTTGAAGGACTTTTTTTGCCTTCAGATCCGAGTGCATGTGAGACAACTTCAAGGAGAAAACCAATGCATACGTCTTGTGGCGGACCCCTGTGCAGGCACAAATGTTGCCTCCCGTTGAGGGTTGGGCTTGGAGTTGGGGGTCAAAGCAGGCTGCTCCTTAGACACACAGACAGGAAGGATGGGGAGCTGGGGACCTGCAAACTGGAAAGTGAGAGGAAAAATGAAAGCTACGGAAGAGTCCTAGAGCCCTCCAGGACCTGGAATCTTGCTGATCCCTGAATCAGACCTCCTCTCCAATGTCTGCATTTACGTCCTATCTCCGTATCAAATGAAAACAGAAAAATGTGATGGCACTGAAGTTAAATAAGCCACTTTTTTAGAGCTAGGACCAATAAATCTGTTTAAAGATGCATTACTACTTTTCTTGAGGGATAATTTAGACTATGTATCAAAAGGAAAATCAATAGTTTTTTCAATTACAAATAATTGCCTGTTTGACTCCTTCCCACTTTTTCTTTTTTATTTATTTTGTCTTCAAAATATTTCTACTGAGAGTGTCTTCTGTCTCAAGTCTAACCTAGTAACACTTTCAACACAGAAGCAGAAAAAACATCCCAGGAAGCCTTACCAGTGATGGTTTCAAAGGCTGTTCACTCTGTGCAGAAAGTAGCCAGAGATTCAGGAGATGGCATGAGCTCATGTTCACTGCACTACAGCATGCAGAGGGTGAAAGTCACGTGCAGTAAAACTGAACATAAATGCTGTCAGGACATCAGGGAGATGCAGCCAGCTCCCCAGCACTAGGCTCCTCACTAGCTTTAGAGTCAGGTAAGGTTTCTTGAGGAGATGTTATTTAGTTTTCTAGGCAAAAAGTTTCAGGCCATCTGAGACAGTAAAAATTAGAGGTGGGAAAATAAAAGACAATTTGAATAACATCATGTTTTCATAACGTCTCCTCAGTAGGTATCTATGAGACACAAGGTTTTACTTATTCATAATTTTTAGTTTGGTAAAATTGGTGTTCTCTTTCCATTTTGTTGATGAAAGAGCAACAAGCCCTGAAGTTTTGGGGAGGAACAGTAACCAAGGAAACAAGTATTTCCTTGCAAAAAGGTAGTGTTTTGAAGAAACATTCCACAAAGTCAAAGCTGGAATTAGCTGAAAATCTGAGGGAACCTGTGTGGTATCCTGTCTTTCCTTGTCTCTTGTGTTTTTGTGAATCTTATCTTCATATATTGAGCTTTGGACTATCAGTAGCTCTCTATCTTTTTTTAGTTTTTAGGTCTGATGCAACTTAAAGTGGTTTATTATCAGTGTCATTAAAGTAGTGTGACTTTGTATGTGGGTGTTCTCAAGGCTACGCCTTTCTGCAATCCAAATCTGTAGCTGTATTTGGGGTAATTATATACAAGCCAGCTTTCAAGTGAGTTAGCTAAGCTACTGACAGGAACACAGTGGGTGCTCTGCTTGGACCATGCCAGAGTGTTTAGCCAGGATGCTGTGCAAGCTGGGGCTCTAACTCCATCAGGCTGCACAGCTATCATGGCTAGGCTGGATATGCCAATAGGAATTGCAACCACATGTTCGGGTTACAGAGTAAATGCATTATAAGTTTGGTTATATATATCATTCTTATGTTATTTGCAGTGTAAGCATAGTCAAAACTGTTAAAAGTGCCCAAGACAATTTGGAACTGCTTAATATATTCACTATTCACTTCACTGAAGCTCAGAGACAAGCTCATCCATGAATGGTACAGGTTTGCTCTTCTGAAACTCCACAGGATTCCTGTCAGAGATTTTGGGAGCAGGGAACATGATCAACCCCCTTTCCTAGGGGAAGCTTCCTCTTTGTGTGCTTTATTTGTGAAAAAACATGAGCTTCTTGAACCTTGGGCTCACTGGCACTTTGGGTACCTCCTGTCTGCCAGTGAGTTCCCAATGTCTAATGGCATTCATCTCGCATAGTAAAGGCTCAGTTCTCCGAGGGGAAAAAGAAGCAAATTTTTAAGCTTTAGCATCTTGCATTTCCTGACTGTCCCTTTAAGCTTATATTTAGTCCTAATGAAGGATAAATAGTTGGCAGAGGCACATTCCTCTCACTTTCATGGGGAAAGACGTGTGGGAGTGGGCAGCTAAGGAAATCTTAATGAAAATGCACATGATTTGAGAAAACGACATTTCTTTGAGCATTCTTGTTCCTTCTTCACTCCCTGGAAAGCATTTGAAGTGATAACGGGGAGACCACTAAAAGTGGATGGTGAATAGGAGGCAGAAGTTGTTACATGCTAAAAAGAGCATTTCATAATAGAGAACTACTGAGGGCCCTAGACTCTCTTGAATGTGCACATTAATAACACCTTAAGTAAGTGCCAAACTAAAACTGCTGAAAAAGGATGGAAAAAAAATCCATTCATCTCCTATTAAGATAGGGTTAAATTCTGCTCTTCAAAAATAGATCATAGTGTATGTAAACTTTCTTACGAACAAACAGGAGGCGAATCTGCCCATTCAAAACTAGATATATATTTATCGTAAAGGAACACTAACTTCTTCTAGGGCTTTTATTTTTTTTTCCATAAAAATAAAAAATGTAACTAACAGCAGAGGTTGTTGTAGTGCCAGTTCTGCAAAGCATTTAAGAATGTGCTGAAGTGCTTCCCTATGCAACAAAGCCCATAGCACATGCTTTATCTTAAACATGTGCTCAACTCCCATTGAAAGCATCAATGTTTAAACACGTGTCTAAATGCTTTGCTGTACCAGAGCTCCGGGCACCATTCGTTGTCCTTTGAAGCCAACGGGAATCTTTCCAGTCCTTTCAATAGGTAACCCATCAAGCAATAAATTTCAAATGTTAAACAATCAAACCGGAGAATAAAAAGAAATCTGTTAAAGGTAGTCATTGACTATATTCAAATAACAAATAAATATTAAAAAAGCAGGATGTGGTCACAGCTATTCCAAAAGCAGACACAAAGAGAGACGAGATTCACTCAATAAATTCTTTGTTCAGTTATGCATTTGGTGTGTTCATTCTGCTAAGCTATAAACCTGTATTTACATAATTTTTTGATGTTTCAGTTCACTGTGGCCCTGAATCAGCAAATTACTTAAACAGGTGCTTCACTTTCTACATCTCTAAGTCCAAAAGTCAAAGTGGATCCACATGCACTTGTGGCCTATCAATAAACTGGAGCCTAGAAGATGGCTTTGGTGCATGTCAGATCACATAAACCTTCTTCCAAAAAGAAACTACTATCCAGAGAAGAAGTCAATATATAATAATTTTACAGCCTGTATCTTCTCACAGTTTGACCTTACAAGAAATGTTTTGTACAAAGAAAAAGTGGTAAAAAGGAAACAAAAAGCGAGCAAGTAAACCAGAGCATTGTACTCATTTGGCTATAGTCACTTTAATTTTTTAAGCTGAAAACACTTTAAGACATGGTAACAAAGCTAGTTTGTTCATTGTAGACTTCTTGGAAATGATAAAGCCATGCCATCAAAGGCAACAGACCAGTTAGAGAGTGCCAAACTATTGTTCTGGATGGCAGAAAACACAATATAGAAGAAGATCAGATTGAAACAAATTTTGCAAACTGGATGAAACCAAAGCTGAAGGTTTTCAGATTCGATACACACTTCTCAACCGCAATATGCTTTTTTATTGTAATATAGAAAGTGCTAATATGGCAGAAAATTTGTATCTTTGTGTTATAGTAATGCCTTTCTTGTCGTATTACTTAACATCTATATCACATTAGAAACCTACACGGTACCTTTATAAAATAAATTGACACGTTACATTAGCCTTCAATATGACAATTTTACATTCTTGACAGAGAAGGCATGACAACGACCCACTTAACTACTGTAAGGCTGAAACAAAGAGAGGCATGCTGATGCTGATGTCTATTTTGTGAAGCTTCAGTCCTTGGTACTGCATCACTGTTGGCACTTGAGCTGGGTAACCTCAGCACTGTTCTCCTCCCTTCTGCTGATACTCCTCCTTCTTCCATCTTCCTGACAAAAAAGGGACACAAATTGCCCAGGTGGCCTGGCCATAGTGGCAGGATAACCCTCTTAGTGCACACTTTGGGATAAACGTGGCAAAACCAACTCATGACATTGGGACCGCTCCAGGCTTCTCCTGACCACTCAATGACTACCTGGTACCCTCAACTTACACAGGATATTGTTCACACATTATAAGCAAATTCCAGGCAAAATCTGAAGGGCAATGAATCATTCTTTGTGCATCAGAAGCGTTTTCTACCTTCTAAGCCAGTTACAAAGCTAGAGCAAGTGATTCTGGAAATGTTCCCTCCCGCGTACCAGGTTCAAGCCCAGAACACTTCCCTTTAATATTTCCAGGCATTTCTCTCTCGCATCCTCTAGCTGTAGGATTTACTGAGTGTACCCGGGAAAGGAATCACTGTACAGGAGGGGTAAGACTTTGGGAACCTCACTGTATCTGTCGTGTTTGTGGTGCTATTGGCATGAGGTTGGCCAAGCTAGTGCACTGCTTCAGTGCTGGACGGTGCTTCAGCTTCTTTTGTTAGTAAAACGGGGATGGAGACATGTAATGCATGGAGAGCTGGTGATGCATGAAGCACTACAAAAATGAGGTGCAAAATAAAGGCCAAGTCATTTTATAATTGTTTTCTGACTAAAACTGAATTAGACTTTCAATGACAGAGCATTGAAGGATACATTCACATAGATTATAATGTGGCATGCTAACATAGTCAGATGTTGGTAAAAGCAAACTGATATTCCTAATCAGTCAACTTTATTAACCTCATATAAGAGAACACAGCAAGTAGATATTGCCTTTCCTTTGTATTTTGTTAGCAACCTGCTATTGCCGTCATAACATATTATGAGTAAAACTGCACTGCAGATAAAACATCTGTTTTGAATAAGCAGGTGTATAGCAATTTCAGAACCAAACCCCAAATCCTAATTAAAGGTTGCTATTCCCATTTTAAAAAAAAGTGTTACTGAAAGTTAACCACAGTATAACAGTAGCATATGGATGCACACACTCCTCTGATTATCAGGAGTCACCTAATAAACAAGTGCATCCACAGCTTGCACAAGTCCTCCATTGGTTTTCCTTTTTCCATTTCTTAATGATGGATTTTAACATGGTAAACAACATCACATTTTAAACAATTAGAAAAAGGGCATTGGACACCTTTTGTATCTGGAAAACTGATATTTGTAAGCCAAATGCTGACCATTTCATTACTACTAGTGACATTTCCCATTTACACCATGTTAACTCATTCTTGAATTGATGAATCTTTCTGCTGATCCTAGCTTTACTAACAGCTGTTCTAAGATCAATGGAGGATTCTGCTGCTGCTATAAAGCATTTGATTTCTCTTGTCCAAGTTGACAGGTGGAGAGTCCTCTGCTCTGTTTGGACCTCTTACTAATTAAATCTATTTTGGAAGAGTTACTGGCTGTTTTAGAAACATGATTAATAAAGCTGTTTCTTAAAAAGTAATTAGGAGAACTAGAGCATTCAGACAAGTCAAACACTTTCCTCTGAGTGTCATGTGGTTCTAGAAGGTAAGGAAATACAAACAAAACCTGAAAAGCATAGATCATAAAGCAGAGGTCTTTTAGTGTTCCTGAAGGAGAGGGAAACTTAAGGAGAGCTGTAGTGAAGTGTTCTTCCATCAACCCTCTTGATCAACTTCACTGCAAATCTGTAAGACCTTGGCAATAAAGCAGCTGAACAGAGGGCTGAAGAAACTGCAAAGGTAGTTAAATCTGGGGCTATGATAAACATTAAGTCCAGAAGTTATAAATTATCCTTTCCCTTCTTCTGTAACACCTTGAAACATTTTGTACAAAGGGCCCAAATCCACAAAAACTGCTATGTGCTACTGGAAAAGGGGAAAAAGAAAGAAAGGACAGGTGATGGTACATTGACTGCTTGTACTATAGCCAGATAATATTAAGATCTGAACCTATTGCAGATACTTTAAGAGGAAAGCAAAACTAAATAAACATAAAGTAGAGAAGCCAAGCTTTGAATCAATGCCTAGAAAAAGCTACTCCTCAGCCCTTAAAAATGAGGCAATGGAAGACTTACATTGTGTAATTAAATGTAAGTGTGATACAAGTACCTCATGCATCCTGAAAGCACTTCTGTCCTCTTGTACAGTTCATCAAGCTTCACCTTCAAACTCAGTGGTTCCTCCCTCCCCCCCCCCCCACATTTGGAGTACTAGTTTAAAACTTTCTTTCATGGTTAATGCTTATTCTTGTTTGCAGATTAAATCTACTAATGACCACCTTATACTCCTTAACAAGTCTTGTATGTTTAAATGAATACAAGAAACCAAATCAAGTTCTTGTAATCTTCTGTTATAAACTTCCAACTCTCAGCTGTTCTAGCAGCCCATGGGAAAAACACCCTTAAAAGAGTAGGGTATTTATGAGTAGGATTTAAAGGCACAGTGCCCCACTGATAAGTGCATTTTAGCAAATTCCAGTGGACATGATATTGAGCTTATCGCTTAAGAGCACTTACATCTGTCTTGCTTGGAGTAAATTCTCCTTTACATGTATGCAACATGAAGACATACCATTGTAATCCTTGCCTAATACAACACGTGAGAGGTGTGATTCTTGTGCTCAGTGCTGTACAAATGCAGACGCTAAATCTGGTCTTTCTTTAAACTTCTCACAAACCATCATTATTTCTTTAAAAGTTAAGAATCACTTTTTTACATGAATGAACTGAAAACATGTATATTCAATGTACTGGGAATTATAACTTGAAATGTCAGGACTGATGGAATAAGGGAAAAGGATAAATGTCCCTGTTAACTACTTTACCATGTGCAAGTGAACAAAGTAGAATGGAAATTACTTATCCAAAACCATGTAGGGTGTGCCAGATTTTATGGCAAGACATAAGACTCATGGCTTTTATAATGTTATTCTATTTTTATTGTGCTGGATCACAAGCAAATGAAGGGCATGGAATATTTTGTTGGTGCTTTACTTAAAGGTGTTTCAGTCCAAAATACAATGCACTTTTTTTTAAAAAAAAATTGTTATTTGACTGGCCTTAGGAAAACTACTCTTCAAGACCAAAAAGTGGTTGCAATACTCAGTGTTAGCAAAGAGTGAGCTGGGTTACAAGCTATGTGGATTTTTTCAGAAAACATAATGATAGTCTTAATGGCTTGCTGCTTTTTGAGCCTTTGGGGAGCACCTGGCTCATATTTGCAAGCTTTTCTTCATGTTCAGGAGGGTGAGAAACCTACAGTCCAGAGACAAAAGCTGAGATTTGTCTGCTTCTAGCACGGCTCCATTCTGGAGGGCACCTTGGGGCAGGTGCCTGGATGCCCAGGGTGCTCCGCAGGCATCCGTGCAGGAGGCAGAGCCGGCAGCTCCTGGGACCAGCTCTGGAGGAGTTGGGCTGAGCAACTTGTATATAACGAAATGAACCCACAGCCCCTTTGGTAGATGAGGTGCACGTCGGGCGTTTGCCAATGCCTTGGCTGGGGGCTGAGTCAGCACTTTCCCCTTCCAGCGTTTGGGAACCTGCCTCGCTGTCTCCCTGCTTATTCAGAGCAGGGCTGCTCCTGCTCCTGTGCTAGCATCTGCAGTCTAGCAGCTCTTTCATTAAAGAAGAGCTTATTGAAATGGTGTTCAACTCCTTCAAAATGCCTCGGGTAACCTATTTGGCATAGGTAGGACATACTGCAAGTGAGCTGGCTCTCATTCATGAAATTGCATCGGTGCAGTGCTTTAAAAACTAATACCAATTATTCAACAGACGTTTTAAAATTTTTTCCTTAAAATTCCTTAATACTGTGAATTCAAAACACTTGATTGAAATTTCAGTGTTAATGAATTCAGGTTCTCCTAACAGAAATCTGAAAGAATAAGTGGGAATACAGGCCACTGTATACGCCAACCTAGCTAGACACATTCATTTTCCTTTTCCTACAAAGAAGCTGCCTTGTCAGTAGCAAGAATGTATACATATATATTTATAAAATAAATATATATGCTTATAATATATACACTCTTTTAGGTGAAAATGGTCTCATTAGAGGAATTTGCAAACTTTTGTGAGTCCTTGAGAATTAAATATGGAGAAGGCTTTGTCAGCCCATGAACTCCTGAAAATTTACTATTCATTTTTTGGTACAAAGCAATCAATACTGCAAAGGCAGGGGGATGCAGAGGTGAATTCATCTGTTGACAGCCACCAAAGAGAAATTAGCTAAATTTTTTCAGGGTGAATTTTCAGTCATACTGAATTTTGTCCTACAGTCTATTTGTATTTCTATCATAATCTAGCACCACTAAAAATCTCAGCTACGCTGAAGACTGCTATTGTTATAATACACAAACAGTATGGGTTATTTTAATGGACATATTGCCTTAAACTGAGTTTTCACCATCTGTTCTGCCCCTAATTTTGAATGCAAAAGAACATATTTCACAATTACATCTGTAAGTAATGATATAAGTAATTTAAATGCATGTATATGTTCACACAATGCAGCAGACAGCTGGGATATTTTTTTCTTTCAGGCACAAATCAAGGGAAGAAATCTAGTAACTCCTCAAAAAACGTACCAATTCCTCAAATAGCACTTCCCCCCTTCCCTTCTTGTTCCCCCGTCTAGTGAAGCCATTTCATCACGAGCACAGTCTTTCCAACAAGCTAATTTTGCTGTACCTGGGAGTTCAAAGCTCGCTCAGTAAACTAACGTGCAAACTCATTTTTACAATGCTTCCCCTGTCTGCCTCCAAATCCCCTCTGGCCTGAATGACAGTTTGGCAGATGCAAGGCATTAGATCAATCAGTTTCAATAGATGTTCAGGAGGAGACAGGTCAGGCTGTGTGGGCCAGCCTGTCTGTGCTTCTAGCTCTGCTTTCACGCCTTCCCTTTTGCACAGGCTTTTGCAAAAGTACCCCTCTGCAAGTGAATCTTGGACCCACTGGGATGCAAGCTGCCTGGCCAGAGACTGGGGCTCACTGCAGCAGAAGCGGAGCACAAATTTACGGGAATATGGTAACTACAGCTATGGGGAAGGCTGCTATGAGACAATATAGTGAGGAGACCATTTTGGCTCCTATTTGCAAAATGCCCATTTTCAGGGAAAGACCTTTGGCTGGTGTGTCATTCTTCTGCAGGTGCTTGCAGGGTCATGCGATGTGAATTTCATCACTCAAGTCATGCTATTCACTATTGCTGAATATTGACCAAATTCCTTGAGACTTTGCAAAGAGATCTATTAAATGAGAACTTGAGAAATACAGAAAAAACCTACTTCTTGAAGGCGCTATTTAGATAAAAGCCTATTTTACAGATTTTGTTCAAAGGAAATCACAAAACCTGTAAAAGTTGAGTGGGTTTTGCAGTGTACTGGTGTCCTTCATGTGTGTCATATGCATTGAGTATACCTGTATGTACCTGCTGCCACTTGCTTGTCACCTCCACTAGCAAACTGAACTGAACAAGAGCAAAAGAACTCCCACTAGCAGAAAGAAGAGGAGGTTATTGTAAATTCCTAGAACAAAATTTTAGCAGGGAGTTTATTCCTATTGTTTAGTGCAAATTGCTAATAGGGATTAGAGAGGCTTTTATTTTCTGTATTATCACTGCCTTTTTATACTGCTGCACATTTACTACTGCTAGCTTTTTGCAATCTATGAAATAGATAACAGCAGTGGATTTGCATGGGCCTTATATTGTAGTTTGATAGTATTCTCTATAATTGTGCTCTTCGGACCATACTGCATTTCTTACTTTTTAACCGATAACATCTTTTTTATTGTAAAGAGGTGATAGCCAGAAACAATGAAATGCTGATTTATGACAGCTGTCCCTAAAAGCTTACAGAGTTGAGAATGATGGAGGAAAATTATCAGTGAATATTTAGGTAAGGTGAGTGGAGTCATGCATTAGGAAAATTGGAACTCTGTTGGAGATATTAGACATTCAGATTTTCTTAGAGTGTCTTTTGAAATTTATTTCATTTTAGCAACTGGCTCTTTTCTCCATGGGGGTTGGGTGATTATGTATGTAACCATGTATAAGATGTAGTCAGACAATAATTTGCTGGTTATTCATATGCCAAGGAAGGACGAAAGAGATGCTGGGGCTGGCCTCTGATATAGGTCATGTTTGGTGCTGCAGTCCAGTCAGTCCAAAGGCAATGGAAAGAATGTTCCCACGCCGTGCTCTTTGTCCCTCCATCAGTTTCATAGGATTGAAATATGCCTCTACATTAACATGCGGCTGCAGGGTTGGGGCATGTCCGGTTAAGAGAGAAAGGGGAGTTCCCCTGAACTAAAGTGAGGGCCATAGGTTGCTATAGAAAGTGATTTTTTAAAATGATTGAACAGAACTTGCATGGCAAGAACCTCCAGATTATAAGTGGATCAGTCGTAGTGTAAAGAAGTTTTTTAAACTAGTGCTATAAAGGGAAAAGAATAAACTGGTTTTTTTAAGACCTGAAAACAGGATCTTAAACACCTAAAACCCATACAGTTATTAAGGCTGGAATGAAAAACCTAACTGAAGTCATGAGTGCCAAGGGGTTGCCTCCTACTTGTAACACTAGATGGTATTTCTATGCAGGGCACTTATGCTAACGAACAAAATCCATGGCTCTTAGTTTCTAAACAATTAAGACAGTCTGTTTCAAAGAGCCGATGAATTAGTTTTCCTGGGGGAGGAGAGCAGCTGTACTCCTCACAGAACACCTTTCTGGCTTACTTCTTGTAACTTTTCAGATGGGTGTATATGAATGGACTTTCAAAGCAAATCTTTTCAGAAGCAAGTGGTAAAATGAGGGCATCCTTTGGGAAGGCTAGGGAGTGAAAAAATAGAAGCTAAATGAATGAATAAGAAAATAAAATAGAAAAATAAGACAGTAGGAAAAAAATAAGGAAAGGAAAAATAAATACAGTAGAAAACTGCCAAAAAAAGAGGGTGTGGTACATAAGATTCTCTGCCATACACAACTTTACTGCTGGTTTGGGATGCAGAATCAAGGCCATAAGAATCAAACGCAATTGCATTAGTTTGCTAATTAAGCAGCCACTGCAAGCACCTAACATGGACAAGTGCAAAATTAAGCAAGATAATGGGAGGAAAACAAGCTCTTAAAAAAGAAGGGTATTGCAATAGGAATTGGCTATCTGAACACTTTCAGCCTCCTGGAGAGAGGGGGAGACTCCAAACTCAGCTCATTAAACAACTGTGTCCTAAGCCCACTCCCTAAAACAGACCATATAAAAAAAATCACGATTCAAAGATTTCCAGTGTTCTGTCATGAAAATGCAACTTTGATCTGAAATCGTGGTTCAGACCCTTGTTCAGTGAAATGTTCATTCCCTAGCTTTATCAGAAACTTTGAAGTCTTTTAATATTCTTAAGCACATAACCTCTAAACAGAGAGATATGTTGGAGGAGGAGGAGGAGGAGATTTTGTTTAAAAAATAGAGAACTGGGAATATAAAAGAATAAAACCCAGATTTTTTTTTTAGTATTAATTATCTATAAATGAAACCTCTATGGCAGATGTGCCAGCCAACTCTCTCATCATCAGTTTCAAGACTTCAATCAGTGGATGACTCACAGTTAGTGAAAGAAAAATTGTTCCAGCTACACAAGGAGAGCATAAATATTATGTTTCACTTGGTATCATAATTAATTGCATGCTTCAGATATTTCTTTCATGTCTGCTTTCACAATAGGTAATATAATTTACCGTTAATAGGATTAAAATGTCTTTAAAAAAGTAAATACTTCATTGGTTTAAGAATGTTTTCTGTTTGTTTTGTGCAGATACATATTTGGCTACAGGCACAGTATTTATACCTCAGTGTAGAAAATAATGAAAAAATTTAAGATAATATGTATAGTCAGAAGCAAATGCATTTTTCTCTCTTGCTTGGCATAATAATAAAAACTTCCTTTCTCTGAGTTCCTGAAAATGAATCCTGAAGTCCCAAATTATGTACATTTCTTAAGTGT
The DNA here is from genome assembly GCF_964188355.1 of Buteo buteo. Taxonomy (NCBI): domain Eukaryota; kingdom Metazoa; phylum Chordata; class Aves; order Accipitriformes; family Accipitridae; genus Buteo; species Buteo buteo. The sequence goes on along the minus strand of NC_134173.1, from coordinate 12,289,711 downwards.
TTCATGCTAAGGAAAAAATTCCAAAACACTGCAATGTCAAGACAAAAATGTTTGCACTGGGGACTTAGCGTTAATGTCAAAACTCCCAAATTCAGAAGTGCCCTTTTTGTATAGCCTTCTGAATTGAGAGTCAGAAAGGAAAAATACCACCAACTCTTCAAGGAAAAGGAATTCTGTCATATGGAATATCAGCTACTTCCCCTTCTAACATCTAGATATACACCCATCTAGAAAACTGAGCTGGGAAAATGCAGGCAAGTAAACAAAGAAAAGACAAGGAAAGGTGAAAACAGTATTAAAATTATAATTAGCAGCATAAGCTTTAGATTTCAAAACTCAGCTAATAAGCATATGAATGTCCATCACCGAATTCTTGTTGAGTTCCTGTTCAAGAATATTTTTTCTAGTATACTTATGATTTTTTTTTGTTTGATTTATCCTCTCGTTTTGCCAGACTTTTTACTAGTTTTTATGTTGGTTGTTTCAAGGGGAATTTCTCTGACTGATACCAGGGTAAGCCAGAAGGAAAAATATATCTTAAATACCAGCATCCTATATAATGTATAGTTTTCTTTATAGGTAAAGGGAGTTTTTATTACATAGGTGGCATCATTACATCTGTTGGTTGGTTAGTATAGATATCTGCTTGGAAGAGATTTGGTCTCCCTGTTCACTGCAGCAAACAGAATTTGGCATAAACATTTGGATGTACTCACTTAACTGCTGATCCATCTATTGAAGTTTCATTAGGGAGCCATGTGCATTTGCAAAGGATGAATGGTTTCATTAGCACTGAGACTAATAAACTTATAAAAGTTAATAATGTGAATATGTTTGATTTGGAATTATGCACATAGACATTAAGAATCACAAAAAGGCAAGCTTAATAATGCCCAGTTTTTTCTAGACTTACACAGCTGGGGTATTTTTCACTTTTCTAAGACCTTTTAACAAAAAACACACATTGATTTCTTTCACATGTGGTCCTAAGATATTATCAACAGGTTCTAGTATTACACTAGGACTTTGATCTAAAAGAACAAATTTTACCCCCTCTAAATATTATTTCCCACATGGTTTGATGTAGGTTTTTGGATTCGTAATTATGGCAATTTTTGTCATTAATAGATCAAGGTAAGTACATCAAAATTGTGTTACAGTCGAAGCACATCCATTTTGAAGTGTCTGTAAGGGCATGGAGGTCATAGGCAGTCTTTACATAGTCCTTTCCTTGAAGACTCCCAGAAAACTTTCTCTGATAAGGTAACCTCTGTGTTCAAAACCCACAACTTGGCACAACATGGCTCTTGCATCAGTCCCCGGACAAGTTTGGTTGTTAGCGTCTAAGTCACGTAGCACACTTTGATGCCATTTTTCTTCATCATCATCATCAGAAAAAGAAAATGTGTTTAGTTTTCCTCTCTCCCCAGCTTGCTTTTCTGATGCCAGTGTTACCTGATCGCCTCACCCCACTCCACTGTCTGCATTCTGATTTCCATCTCTGAATATTCATGATGAGGTCTGAGTAATCAGCTCTCGCCCTAGGAGACTGCCTGACTCGGCAGCTGATCCCTAATGGTTATCTCCCAAACTTCTAGACATATACCCTTCTGTTTCTTTCAAATGTGGAAAATTAATTCACAGTTATGGAAGTTACTCGATTGCAGGGCAGAAGTAATGAAATATGGTGCAGAAAGCTTTACGTTAGGGCTGCAGCTGGCGGTGGTACAATGCTTTCAGTACAGGATGATGCTAAGATGGCTACAGGGTTTCTAGGACCTCAGTTCACTGCTGAATTTAGTTCATGGGTCCCTGAACCAGCACTCAATGTAATGTGAAGAGCCTAATCTTTTATCCATCCCCAAAAAGTTTCAGCAGAGACAGACATGACGAGAAGGACCCTTCCCAGTGGGGCCAGCATGTTTTACCCCAGATCTACAATGCTCTGAGTGCATAAGTCAGTCTCTCTGCCTACACACCTTCTCTCTCCTTGGAGAGACGATCAGTAATTGCACTGCCTCTGATAGGGATATCTGTCCCCTCTCTTTGGGACCTGGCGTGAGACCACATCAAGTTGTACCACAGAGGGCACTGAGTGGTTTGGGGAGGAAAAATGACAGGCACATGCATCTGGTGGGCTCTGAATTGAAGACATACAGTTAAAGACCCTTTGTATTGCCAATAACTTGAGTCACCATCTATTTCCTTTCATCACTTTCTTTCTATTAGAGAGAGAACTCATCTATGACAGATCTATCAGTGGCTCCATTCTTAGACTTAACTAATAGCAGGGCTGCAGCTGCAGGAATTATAAATACATCTGGTTTTGTGCTGCCTGGTACAACACTGTATCTATTATGATGATCTGACATACATCCTAACATCTCCTTCAGGTGCTGGCACATCATTTACAATAATCTCAGGTAACTGATGTTGTGACACCTCTCCTGCATGTGTGCTAGGTTCCTGTTAAATGACCATAAAGTGAGCTACTAAGGGGAAACATCATCGGAAAAGAGCAAGACCAAATTCAGACCTTCTGTAAGTGGGTGCAACTCCACAGACATGACATATTGCAGCTTGCAGGACAAGATGGGGATTTGACCTGCGGTGGCATGTATTCTTTCATATAATTTTTCCCAGCTAGAGGAAAACCAATACTCCCACCCCCCTGTAATTAATAGAAAGTATGCTGGGTTGAATGGCTGTCGCCTAAATTATCCTCCCAGCTCTGCATTAGTTGCCACCAAGAAGCAGTAGTGATGTAGGGCATTGTGCGAAACGAGAAAGACAGTGAGAAATTCTGGGGTCCGTTCAGAAATGAAGCCAAAAAATTACTGAACTAAAGTTTCTCTTTGGACTGAACAGAATGTGAAATGTTTCCCTAAAATTAAAAACAGGAAAAAATGTCATTGTATTCACTCACTGGCTTGACCCACAGCTAAAGGCTTTATTTCAGATATGAAAAGCCTAATCTAGCTTAAACTGGAAAAGGAATTAGGGTGGTTTCCTTTTTTTTTTAAAAGGTCTTGAAAGTTGAGAGATATATGAAAAGTCTGAGGACCAGCAGATCCAAGATAAATTCCCTCCTCTGCCTGAGAGCAATCCCCCAGCTCCAACCTCCACTTGGGTATGTGTGCTCCCACACTGTCCCCTTGACACTGTTCCACTTCATATGAATAAATAGACCAGTGAGTCTAATTTTAAACATAAACAAATTTTTGGCATGCAACCTCTTTCTTCAAGACCTGAAGAAGGGCTTGTGTGTCTGAAAGCAGACCTCTGGGATTTTTTCCATCCTGACACCTGTGGGATATCCTCTGTTTTGGCAGCTGAGGGAGGAGGAAGATCCCTGCGTCTCCCACAGCAGGGGAGTGCTCCGGCTGGTGGGGCTCCTGGGAGAAGGACGCAGGAGCAGCCCCGGCTCTGAATTCACCGCTGCTTGTGCTGCAGCTGTAAATCAACCCTGTTCTTCTCCCTCCAAGAAAGGAAAAAAAGAACTCCAGATCTAAGGACTTGGGCAGCTCAAGTTAAATTTGCCCCGTTGCACAGGGATAGGTGAAGAACTACTTTTCCAGAATTTGCAAAAAAGAAATTAATAATAGTAATATACAACCCCCAGGGCTAACTAAAACCTCTGTGGGCTACCTTGCAGTGAAATTCAGGTTTGCAGGAGCTGGTGAAGCTACTTCAGTATGAATGATACATATTAATGGGCATGGTTAGAAACTCAAGACAGCTTCTGAATGCCCCTCGTGCCCCTGGCTCCCTTTAGAAACAGTACCTGTGATTTTTGGTGGGAAAAAGGCAACAGCGCAGAGCAGCATGTGGTGCTGGAGACAAGGTGGGGCAGTGGAGGTGAAGGCAGGGGCCAAGGAAAGACATTACCTGCCCAGCTGCATATGGGTGGCATGGCTCCTGGCAAGGGGTATACAACAATGTTTGGAGCATGGCTTGGCAGGGGCAGCTTCTAACTGTGGATCTGGAAATCGGTTGTGGTTTTAGTAACTAGTATGTCAAATCAGCCTCTGGAAAGCCCTGTTTGAAAATTTTCAGAAATTCTTTGAGTTGATGAACCTGAGATTTTTCAGGGCTCATGACTCAATGGAATTAAAGCGGATTTTCCCAGCGTCTGGTTACAAAAGCCCCATCCCTGACTAAAGGCAGCTTCTCTGTCAAATTGCAAATCCCTTGCCCAAGGTCAAACTGCTAATTCTCCATAAAACAGCTGTAAATTTATTTCTAATTTGGTAAACTGTATTTTTCCTTTACCTCGTTCTCAGAAACAGGTGAAACAAATCAGATGACGTGTTAGAAAGACAACTGCCCAAAAGTCTCCCAACAAAATTCTCCCCTAGAAAGGCAGCTCATTTCAGCACAGTTAAAACCAGGGCAAAATTTTAAGCAATAAAGCTGGAGTTTTATAATGAGAAGGACATGCGCAAGTTTTGCTGTAGGCAACCCTTTCAGATCTATCAATAGTACAGTTAAACACAAAATGACGGATGAAACTTTCAGGATGGTCTTATTAACAAGTGAATTAGACAAAGTGAAATCATACTGAAAAAGCTCTCCTTTAGATGTTTTTCAAATCACCTGTATTTTTATTTACCATCCTCCAAATTCAGCATGTTGCCACTTTCGTATACCTCAGAAAGTCTCAGACAGATTTATACCACATTGCATGTGAACTGTGAGGAAAGGTGCTATCAGGGGTTACGGGCAAAATCCTGCCCACACATGTGTGCATGACTCGGGTTGGGTTTAGTTGAGTTTCACATGCATAAATGAGAGCGGGATCTGGTCCTTAATCTGATGACATTTTTTCTGTACAGCACAGCAGGTTAATAATAAAATGGCATCTCTTCATTTCTGCATGTAATTTTTTTTTGAAAGAAATAACTGCTATGTCTTTGGATCAGGTGTTAATTATTCCCAGTAAGGTTTGGTGGGTAACTAGTGATGCAGATATCAAACCACCCACTCTCTTTGTAGATGAAGGGAAAGTATCAGGAGGATTTCTGCTGAAGTATTCATCACATCTCAAGTCTCAAATTGTCCAAACCATTCAATTATAACACTTCACTCAATGCATGTCAGCATGTCTGGCACTGTGTTTCAGGAATGAGTTGAGCTGGATTTCTCAAAGAGGCAGACGTTGGCTTGTCCCCTTGAGGGACAACAGAAATAGAGTCTATTGGCTCAAAGTTGAGACTGGTTCCTGGATCAGTGCATGGGAACTGTGGGAACTATTACAGCTTTCTAACTTCTTAGCCTCCAGACTCAGTTCGCGCATACATATGTAAAAGGCTGAGATTTCCTGTGGTAACAGCACAAGCATACTATTTGCCACCGAATAAATAGGTAAAACACTGAACTGGTGATGACATGATAAACAGGTCTAGGGACGTGGGTCCTATCAGTACAGATCTAACCCTATCCTCACCATCATCTCTCTATAACGGTAAAGGGAAGCAATGCCCAAAAGAGGAGAGGAAATCCTTTGAGTCCTTTGAGGGCTATATGAGATTTTGTTGTTAACTGCAGAGATACAATACATCACTGTCAGGAAGCAGTAACCCTGGATTATGGTCACTGATGATAAAAAAGGCTTTCAGAGGGAGACGATGGACACCATGCCTATTATGTGGTAGAAGGAAAAAAAGGGTGGCCAGAGAACTTAAGCGAAAGGGGACATCACATGAGCAGATATCTCCTTAAGCTCTTTGTGTTTGCTTTCTGTGCTGGCATGGGCTGTACATGTTCCCAGAGCAGCGAAAAGGCTGCTCACAAGGTTTTTAGTGTTAATGTTCAATTTGATGTATCAATATAGTTCTGCTTGCACAGGCTATAATGAGCTCAAGATCATAAAGCTCTTATCAGCAACCCTGTTTAACTTTAAATGTAGCTCAGATGATTCAAGCTCCTCTTTACTCTCGCTTCAGTCTGTTTTGACCTGAAGCTGTAGAATGACATTGGTGAAAATTAGCAAGGTCAGTAAATATCACTCAGGAGAATATTTCTAAACCCCTCAGCAGAATTCAGCTGATATCAGAGTCTGTCTTTGTGAGCTCCATCCACAGTACAGTCATGTTTCTGTGTCATCTTCCTTACTTAAAGTAGGAATCCTAACTGTGGAAGTATTTTGGCTATTAGAAATAAAAGGCAAAAAATTGTTTTCAGAAAGCCTTGTGTCTGTAGGCAAGTAAGTTAGTGTGCAGGAAGGTAATGCTAATATAAGGCTTTTTCCTCTGCACCCACTTGCTAACGTAGCCCATAAAAAGGAAGGTTGGGCTTTTCAAGAAAGTGCTAGTCACGCGCAGAAACACAAGGATGAACCTGCATGACTTCTGAAACAACAAAGCGCACTTGCATCTGGTCTCTTGTGTGAGCAGAGGAGTTCAGATCCGCCTGCCCGTGCCTGCAGAGATGAGTCCTGAGTGATTTAGGAGCACACATCTCATGAAGGCAAATTCCCACCCAGTCAGCTCAACTACCTTAATACCTATTAGCAGGCTGCATAGAACCGGTTGCCAGCCTGACCTAGTTGTCAGGCTACATGCAAAATGATGCCTAGTGCTAAGGCTGTGTTTGTTACCACACGTTTGTGCTACTGGGGGATTCAGTATATGTGGCTCACAAGCATGACCAGCTAAAATGGTATGTTTTTAATTAGGAGGAGAAATAACAAGACAACAGACATCTGAGGGCAGTTTTGTTGAGAGCTAAATTGATGATGAAAAGCTTTCACTTTTTGAAACCGTTCAATAGCCAGGTGTTTTCTAGTGTGGTTCTTTAGTGCATTTCACTGCGGCGTGTCAGTATTACTTAGCACTATCACATTTACATCAAGTCAAATGCCGTAATGCAGAGAGTATCACCATAAGGAATGAAATGTGTCAGCCCGCATACAGGGATTCTTGGGAAATATTTGCCTTTCAAAAATCCTGCGGCTTTTACACAAATTCTTCTCACATGTTTGCTACCCTAAAATTCACAGGTAATTACAATGGGATGAATAATCCACATTAATCAGGTAAGCAGGTATTTGAGATCCAGCACATCTCCTATCAGACAATGCACATGAAAATACAGTAATTGAAGCTGCTGAGAGAATTCCCCACTGACAATGTCTATGTAAATCCACTGTAAAGAATAATTCTACGATTATGTAAAATTTGAACAAGTCCTTTTATCTTTAAAAGAATGCTGTACCCTATTTCGCTTAGCACACCAATCTGGAGGCCCACAGAGTAAGAAGCGAATTGTCACAGGGTCCAATCCTACAGGATTCACACAGAGCCAAAGCCATTGCTGGTGTAACGCCAGTGACTACTCTTTAGTCCGGCTGTCATCTTCCTGGAGAAAACTCTTTTGAATTAATGTAGCACATCTGTACTGGGTTTCACAGTCCCTAAAGCTCTCTGTCTCCCTCTACCCCTCTCCCACCCCATGTCTCAGTATTTCTTACTGTAATCTTTCTTTTGCTCTATATCTTTATTGTAACAACTTTCTGTCTATATTTCGGGTATTTTTATAAGGCCAGATTCTCACATTTACTCAACCTGACTCAACTAACTGTCATATGTACTTAGATGACACGGAAGGGTCAGTATGTTGCAACCCTATTCTGGTAGGCACCTTGGCCCTAACAGAGTCCCCCATGGCATGTGAAATTGCAAGCAGGGAGTTGATAAACACCTTGAAATAGGAACACAAACCCAGCAGGTGAGTCAGGAGCTTTCTAAGTTCCTAACAGGAAAAATGCCACAGGAGAGGGCACGTAAAGGGACATTTGTCCTGATTAGGATACTGAGTCTGAAACTCATAGCCGACCTTTTCTAGAGTTTGGGGCCCTCCTTAGCTAGACGGGGAGGTCACCATCCTGAGCCCTTAGCCTACTTGTGCAGGAGGGGAAATGTGAAAGGGGTTTCCCTCATTGCCCGAAGGTATGTGCACCTCTACTTTTCATCTCTCAGGTGAATACTGTTGTTTCCTCATGCTGTGCTTTTGGAGGTTGTGTTGATCATCTGGTGGGCCACAGAGAGGCAGATAGTTATTCGGTTCTCTAGACTTCACAGTATGAGCTTCCCTGGCAGTGAAAACTGGATTTTCACCCTGTTTGAGTGAACATTCGTATAATGCTTTAGACAAATTCTGTCTTCTTCCCTCTTGCTCTGTGTGCTGTAACCAGAGGCTTGGGAGTCACACGCTCTTATTCTGGCTTGGGACAAGGGACATTACCCATGCTTTCTGTTACACATTGGAGGACTTTCCAGGCTTACGCAGTGGTCAAACAGGAATTGTGAGGTTGTAAATGTTGAATATAAGAGATGCAGTAGCACTTAGGAAGTTTTTTTGTGGCTAAAGCCTTTCCCCAGTCTGCCATGTCCCAGACACAGTGCACCACACAGGAGTGAGGGTGGCAGGATCTGACCTAAACTGGAGTGATCTGTCAATGTGAAGCCAGTCCAAAAAATTTCTTTCCCTCCTTGGCAGCCAGCATGCTGAAGCTAAGTTCAGACGAGTTTTTATTGGTAAGATCATTCAACTCTCTTGCCACTTTCTATGTTCTGCAAGTCCTGGCAAAGGAGGCAGGGAAGAAGCAGGGCCATACTTCTCTCCGAGCACGAGTTTTCCAAAAGAGCTGTCTGTAGCAAGAGGAGCACACTGCCTCGTCTTTGAGACTGGGACAACAGCTGATCCCTCAGGAGACTATGCCAAATAAATTAAATATAAAGCTAATAAAACAAATCACAACTTAGTTAAAAGGCATATGAACAATTCCCAGAGAGACTCTTACTCATCACCCCAAACTTGCCATTTTAATATATGACCTTGCTATAACAGTACATATCCGTTAGTGAGTGTCACATGAACTTGCACTGGTGATCACCCAATATACCCTGGATATACTGTGTGTGCTATCGCATGAAGTCTTAACTGGGCTGGACCCTAAAACCAGCGCACTCCATTTCTTGAAATAAATTAGAAAATATTCTAGCAACTTTCTGCTAATGACTATTTAAAAGCATAAGTGAGGAAGGGCAAAAAATGATCTCTCCTTTTCACACGTTTTTTACTTAACCATCTTGGCTGCAAGTTATGATAAAAAAAAGGTAATGAGAGGGAGAAACTGTGGTGCTGTGGCAGTAGCTGAAGCTTCTCTGGTAAATAGGGGGAACTGTTCTGGATGTACATTGATAGGCATTAGGCAGATACTTCATCAGATAGCAGGTTTGTGAAGAAGAGAAAAAACCCAAGAGAAAACAATGGGGTAGACGTATTACTCTCAGAATTATACCTGGCGTTAGCGTAAAGTGTTAAAAGACATGAGACGAAGTGGCAGAATCTGGCCAGAGACAGGGAACCTGAAATCAGTGGGTTTATTCAGGTATGTAAGGGCATGTTCATGCACAGTCAGGGCCCAAATTGTCACACTGATAATCTGTACACTGCAGCTCATTGCTAGCTGGAGTAGGAAAACAAAAAAAAGCCCTGAAAAAAGCTGAGGTTTGTAACAGAACTATCTCACCTACCTTTCACCAGAGACTGGCTGCTGGGATGTTGTTCTGTAATAGCAACAGCATTGGCGACTTCTCCAGCTTCCCGTCTTTGGATTAAGTATACATAATGACATATCACTGCAGCAAGGCTTGAATGATACGAGGAATGTGATAACCCACTGCCCAAAGCCTATTCTATCCAGGCAGTGCAGACTGTGCTGCATGCTTGCTGCAATGCCATCCATGTGCTCTCAGAAACAATAATCAAGTCCGTTACAGCCAGAAAAGCCCGCCAAGGCCAGCAGTGACAGAACCACAGCAACGCAAAATAGATTTAGCATATTTTTATCCTATTTTTGAAAAAAGTCCTTTTTTCCCTTTTTTTTTTTTTTCTTTCCTCATTCCCGACTCATCTGCAGCCTGTGCCTTTTCATCTTCCAGCCGGCTGCAGAGATCCTCTGGGAAAGGGAATACTTCCACACACGCAGCACCTGCTTCCCTCTCCCCTGCAACAAATTAATACCCTGAAGCCCTCCAATTTACTACAGAACCATTGAGCACCGTTTAAACTTTAACCCAGTAATGTATTTTTAAAGGGGTTCTTAGGTAAAGTTTGTGCGTGTGTGCGCGCATGCATGTTTGTGTGCATGCAAGTATTTCTGCCTGCTGCCCCAGACAAAGTCATCTCCGTGTCATTTGGTTAGCAGCTTCCCCGAAATGACTGTAATGCCCCTGAAGTGTTCAGGCATCATAAAATCCTCATATCACAGATGGACCAATTTCTGAGGCAAGAGGAGATCTTCGCGTGTGCGAAACTCTTTCTGGGCCTAATTCAGAAGGGCAATCAAAACAAGTAGGCTTATCAATAATATGGATTGTTAACAAATTGTTTAGCCTCTATAATGACAGCCAGGTACCCCTCTGTATTGCTTCTTCTAATCGGATGTTGCTGAGTAAACGCTTTCCTAGTTTTGCCCCATATTTTCTAACCTACTTTTCGACGCTTATTTCCACTTACCATTCTCCTGCCCTGTCACTGAATTCTTCCACAGTCCTTTTGCGGGGACTCATCCATGAGGATACTCACTTGCATCTTTACTGCTTTTACATTTCAGCTTTCCCTTTTACTATGCTCTATTTCCATATGTCATTTTCCTTTTCTGCCTGTCTGGGAGTTGCTGTACCTAACTCTGTAAAGCATTATCTCTCCATCTCTCTAAAGTGTTTTGTGGTACTTTGTGTGAAGGATGGCATATAAAAATAAATTGTATTGCACTGTATTTTTGGACTGGCATCTAATCTTTACCGAGCTCATTCAGCCTGTTTCTGAAAAACATTGGATCTTAAAGACTCTTCTGATCCAATGAATCTTGATGACTCTTCTGATCCTAGAAAAAGACTCCCTAATTTTCAAGTCATCTCCTGACACTAACACAGACATAGGAGTCAGGAGAGTAGCTTGAAAAATAGGGTTTGGCAGAAAAATATTCCTGGAACTCTTCCTTGTCTATCGTGTGTCTTAACCTCACCTCTGCCCTCCACCCCACATTTTACTTGCAAATGTCCACCATTATGACTGCTGGGGTGGGGGGGAGCGGGAAGCGGGCTGATGGTGTACTGCACTCGTAGCGAAACAATCCAACAGCTTGCTTATGCATCTATTTGGCTTAGGATGGAAAATTAGAACAGCTTTAATCTGCTAGCAGCATCAAGCAGGGAAGCACTCCCTGGAGTGAAAGCGTTAGGAGTATCACAGCAGGGGCTGATGAGAGACAGCCTGCCACGGTGTCACAGCAAGGCAGTTGCACTCCATGCACAAAAAGCTGGGGTGCTAAGGACGACCCAGGTAACCTGACTGGGGATTGTAGGGGGAGAAAGAATGAGCCTTTGTATTGGGCTCTTCTGCAATAGGAAAATGCTTTCAAAGACATGCTCCTATGTTAGTGTCTTTGCTTGCCCTTCCTCACCTTTTACACCCCGTCACAGCAAAAATTTGGTGTCTACCTTATCAACCGCAATGTGCGTGTCCCCTCCTATTCCAGCGTGGGGACCCATTTGATTCAGAGGGCTTCTGCATAGGTACAGCCATGACTATATGGGAAGTAGTCAGGATTTGTCCTCAGACTGGAAAATTTAGTGAGCAGCAGCCATACCTTTGCATTTGTTATGCAAAGCACAGATATGTTTGCTTTCTTTCTACTAAATAACTCTATTTGTAATAATAAAAGGGCAAGCCCTGAGCTACTAAGGAAAAATGTATGAGATCTTCCTTGCTTGCACTGAGACTCACTGAACTTTGCAGGACTGTTCAAATGCCTGGGCATTTGGGGGAATATTTAGCTTGTGGCTTTCTGTAAAAGCAGCTGATCTGAGGAATATGACATCCTGGAAGGTCCTCCTGCATAATCTACTTGTTGCATTTGTTCTTTGGCGCACACAGAATGATTATGTATGCTGTCCACTGCCCTGGAAAATAACCCTACCCTCACTTGCAAATGTGCTTAATTTTACCGCAGTGAGTAGCTTGACTGCACTCTGTGGATGCACATCTGAACATAAACGTAGGTATATTACATACATTTACAAGGTGAGAGCTAAGACTTGTGAAGACAGCAAGACATATTAAGATCTTCTTACAAAAACAAGGAACTCTGAAGTTTACAATACAAGATATGCACTAGCTGAACACTGTGGAGCTAAGACCCAATGGCAAGGAGTGGCTATTTGTCGGTTGTTGGTTTGTTTTTTTTTAATACGTGTATTATTTTGTTAATGTATTCGGACAAACTGACACATTTACAACAGTAAAGCTTAGGTGTGAACCTTGAATCTTGGACAAACTTGATTGTTAATCACCTGATGTATGTTTCTGTAGCCAGAATATATGATTTACTCTGCCTTGTGTTCATAGATTGTCTTCTTCAGCCTACTTAAATCTTCTGTTCCCCTTGGGAATACTGGGATATTACCAATGGTTGGAGTCCTGCCAGTCTGCGTTATTTTGTGTGGATGTGAAAAGCAGTTAGGACTTCAATCCTAAGCACAAATGCTTCCTAATCATTTTACGTTCCTGTGAACATCAGACCTGGAAATCAGTTTGCATACAGTGTGCAGCAACGCGCAGTTACCTTGTCCAACCTTACAAAGGACTTATATGTCCCACTTCTTCTTGGAAGTTGTCCAAAAATTGTGCTGATGTTTCTCAGTCTCTTTTCTCCTCACTTTAGAGGTGCTGACAGCTGTTTCCTCCTCAGCTAGTTATTTGAAACTGAATCTGAAAGTGCAAAGACTACCTGCTTCTAAAGCCTTTCTTTACAAAATGCACCTACAAGGTCTCTGATGACAAATAACAATTCATGTTTCATGTGGATCTCTGAGGGTGAGCTGGAAGGTGGGGAGTTTGCTGTCCATATCCTGGAAGCATGAGGTGCTTTCTGATACGTGTATGTGCCAGCAAGCACCGGACTAACGAGTAGCGGAGAATATGTACATGGGTAAGTGGGGAATGCAGGCTATGCCACTTTCATCAAACAAGGCCTAAGTGCTTCAAAGGGCTAGAAAAAGCTGCTGGAGTACAATAGCCATGGAGACTTTTCTTCTTGCTTCTTAGCAGAGACAACAGGGATTGGCTGGATTGGCTGTACACTTATTTTAGTATACTCTACTGTTTAACTGTCAATAGCAGTAGAAAAGCATCTTTTCTATAAAATGGGCTTAATGCAGGATAAACTGTATGGTGTGGAGGCAGGTTCATCATGCTCAAAAATGGTTACGTGCACTCAAGGGCAGAAAGGCTTCTCTATAAAGCCATGGCCACTGCTGCACACAGGAGCATGCTGGAGCAGGCATAGTCCAAATGGCTGGAGCTCTTTTCAAAATGAAAGCTCAGGCAGTTCTCCTTCACTCAGTTTGTACAGATTAGTTCTAGGAAAAAGGAGATAGCCTGAACTTGCCTGCTCCTACTGACTGGATGGGTGATATGAGGAGAAGCTATGACAAGGCTAGCATTCAGCAGTGTCATGCTGGTCCCAGGTGTTCATGAATACATTCAGAAATGCACTTCAGCATCTTTCAGAGACATTGTCATCATGCTTTCAGTGAAATCTCTGCAACTCCATTCCAGCCATCAAAATAATGTCACTTAGTAAAGATGTGTTTTTAAATATTTTAACAGCTCATGTGCAGTATTTCTAAAGATTAATGACACAGAAGACACAGTTCATCCTCCTCTCCTGTACTGGAGTAAGTAAATAATACTCTTCGCTAACACACAATACAAAATCATCTAGAAAGGCAGAACATCATGGCTGCTTCATGTAAGGATCTTCTGACTGGTTTTTAGTATTGTGGGGTAAACATAAAACTGAAGAGTTCTTGCTTTGATTGTTTTCCAGTTTCCAAAAGGCTAGTGGTAACTATTTTTTACTTCATTTCCAAGAGCATGTGAGTGCTGTCGCTGGAGTTCTACATCATACTGATATTAAACTAATAGGCAATTAACACCATCAGGAAAAGGTTGGGTTTTTGGAATTTGCATTGATATGATGACCTTACCAACTGAGAAATTTTATAGCAATAGTAAACTTCTGCTTTAATAATGTTTATACAACCTTCCCCTTCCCATCAATTAATTTTACCAGGCTAAATTCTAAGGAAACCTAACTCTGACCAGGTTTCCACATACAACCTTTTAAACTCTCTTCCTAAAAGTTCTTGCACTCCTGAATGGTCAAAACAAAGTAATTTGGATCATAATTTATGTGTATATAATAACTATGAACCATTTTTCTCCTTTTGATTGCAATATCTTATCAATCTTATGAATCTTTTATGTTATCTTTTATTGGTGCTGCATTTACATGCTTCTAAGTTTCAGATTTTAAATTAATAAAGGTTGTAAAAACACCCCACCAAGTGATATATCAAAAAGCAGTTAAGACATTTTGTAAAAGTTAAACCTTGTGAACTCAATTAGGCCCAGCTCTTTAAATATATTCTCTACCTAACACCTAGTGATGCTAACAGTAAGACTTGTATCCACGTTCAGAATGCTCTGAAGTCAGTAGAAAGACTCCTGTTGATGCCAGTGAGCTGTGGTTCAGCCTGTCATTGCTGGAGAGTAATAAATCCACCCGAGCAGATGTGTCTGAATCAGGAGACCAAGCATCTATAAGGACCTCTCCATCTGGTTCTCCATGGTAGATATTCCTTCATCTTGTCTCTTTGCACAAGCAACATCAGTGGCATCCATGGTTGTCACGTTGTACTTTGTTTTACGATCCCCTTGTAGAGTGGCTCATATGCTAAAGCCAGATTGAAGCTAAACACGTGTTTGACTTCACTCAGCAATGTGAGAGTGTGAATCCTCAATCAGGCATCACCTTCAAAACTGTTATTGAGTAATTAATCTACAATTCATAGTGCAACTGGCAAGCAAATAGGTTTAACAAAGGAATTTGCAGTTACATGTCCAGAAAACAGTGAATGATTTATTACTTTACTCGTAGCTGAAAGCAAATAATCTTTGACCTAACGATAAGTTACATAGTTGGAATAGGAGCTGCTTTTGAACTAAACCAAACTTGCTCATCATTTTCATCCAGTCAAGAGCCCAAACCTACATTGGAAAATAATTAAAGAAATACCAAAGGCTGCAGCCAATTTGGTTGAGGATGGACCGGTACTGTATGATTTATTATTGGCTAGGGTACTGTTATCTCTTGAGCTATTGTAATTGTTATTATTATTGACTTTACACTTTTAAAGAAGTAAAACTTTAGCTCCAGAAGTCTAGAGTGGAAGCTGACCATCTGAACCCTCTTTGATAAAGGTCAAAATGAAAGAATTTTCCCAGTTTCTATAAGTATCTGTGGTCTCTGTGAGTCCTTCTGCTATGTCTAGGCCTGGCTATGGTGCAGAGAGCATGGTTTGCCTGTTGGATTAAACAAATAGAAAAGGGCTGTATATATAATGATTTTAACCATCTGAGAGGACCTACGCCTGACCATATTCAGGCTTCCCAGTGTATGTAACAGCTGGCAACAGGGTGCTCTTGCCAGTTAAGCCATTCCTCTGAATTTATGGAGTGTACCTGGAACTAAGCTTGTGACAGTATTACATAGGAAATGTAATTGTACACAAATAATCTAAACATTCATTTATTTCTCATCAGCAGGTTCCTTGTTGGTCTTTGCTTCCTGGTCTCAGGACAGAAAGTGCTGGCTGAGACGCAACGTGTGAACTAGACGAAGTCCTGAAAATACTGGCCATGCAACTCGTCCTTAAGACAAAGAAATCACTGTGGTTTGCATGCATCTGCACAGAACACGGGGCTTGGGGTATTTAATTGGGTTTTTACACACAACATTTACACTGGATGTCACTGAAATATGAGACAAAGAGGGTGCCAGTCCTACTCAAACTGACTGTAGAAGGCTGATTAACAGGTTATCTGGATCACAGTTAATCAGTAGTTGGGATGGTAAACATTCCCTGTATTTACTTTAGTTCTGTACTGCTATATTGGTCTACTTTTAGTTTTGCATTTGTGGTCCTTAAAGTTGTGGAATTATTGCATTTTTTTCCACTTTATTAGCTCATACGTTGAGTAGGGCCCTACACTACTGCTCGCTTTTATAAGATTTTCTCATTTTGGCCAATACTAGATACCAAATAGGGAAGTGGTAAATCTGCAAGGCCTGTCCAGCAATCATTTAAGATCATTGCAGCTTCCATGTTCATTTGACACCAGCACAGTGGAAACCGTCATGAAAGTAGAGCTGACTTACAGACAAAATAAGTTCTTTAGTGATCAACCAGCTGAACGTTCAAAGCTGTCTGCTGAATCTGAGACATTCAGGGAGGAAGAAGCACAGAAGTAAAGAGAAAAAGCTATTTCTTATTCTGTTTTGCTCACCTCTGTTTTCTCTGTGCAAACTGCATGTTGTGCATTTTCCTTTCAGAATAGAAGGAAGGTTTATTTTGATGATGAGGACCTTGCTGCACTTACTGGCTAATATATACATGGCAATTACCACTAAGAAAGCCCAGCCAGCATTAAGAGTCCCAAGCAAACTTTTAATTTACATAAACTGGTTACCTCCAAAAAGTGCCCTCAGTCAATACCATTGATGTAAACTCCTTTACAGCTCAAAGTTCAGGGACCTTTTTCAGCTATTTGTATGTCTTGCGATGTTGCAGAGCAGAAACAGGAATTTGGCTATCATCTGGATTTCATTTCACAATCTATATATCCCAGCACAAATAGTCACAACCAAGAAATCCATTACGAATTCATGGCCTGTAGAGCTTGACTGTTCAACTGACAACATTTATCATGAGCTCTTTGCAAAATCATATGAGATTTCATAACAGGTGTCCACTTCGCACAGGTCATCACCACTGTGGCCTGTGTCAAAATCCATTATACAGTAGCTGAAAGCTATACATACGTGTTGCCAGCTACCTCCTTTTTCAATGTGTAGTGGAATGCAGTGAGAGAGAAGCAGGAGACACAAAGTTTAGATCTGAACTTTCCTCTGCTTCTGAATTTCTCCTCCTAAAGTTGAAAATGAGATGGCAGCATTGAATGCAGAGTTGTCTTTTCGGTCAACCTTCAGTTGTGATACAAAGAGGAAAAAAAGAGTACCATGATCATAGGGTTTAAATAAAAATCCAACACATTATATTATTGTTTAGTGGCCACTTTTAAACAAAACATAACCATATAAAATTCCACTTATTCTTCCTGAATTTTATTCCAGTCTTGTCAGGCTGGGCTGTTTTGATGGGTAATGAGTCTCTCATCTGACATTTCCTATTGTCCCTAGTGGTTGTAAAATCATTACTCTTGAGAAAACAAAGTTTACATGTTGATAAGTGGTGAAGGGAAGAATAGGGCTGTGATGAGAAACTGCAGCTACTCTTCTCACCTCTCTCTCATGCTCTGTCTCTAACAGGAATAATTCACATTCTTGCAATTTAGAGAAAAGTTTCTAAGTCCTCTATTTGGGAACATATTTCAGTTTCTCCTGGGAGGTGAAAGCAGTTTGCTGTGCAATGCTTCAGACTCTCACAGTGACTGATTTTCTGCTTCCTTCTCTTGGGGTAGAATCAATGATGGTGGGGTAGGTTCCAAAAAATTTATTAGAATAGGAAAAAAAAAGACAAAAAATAGTTGAACCCATTTAATAGCTGTGATATCATTTTACTGGCTTCCCTTTTCTGCAGGGCATATGTCAGTGGTTGATTTTGTGCTTGGAGCCCCAAAGGAAGGGTCTGTAAAGGCTTTTTCCATCCCAGTATCAAAAAGGGCACCCCAGAGACATCTGTCCCTGATGTGATTAACCACTGAAATGGTACTTGCAAACAGGGTGATGAAAACCTCTGAAGTCTGCTGTAAAGTGACGAGGCTCAAAGTCACCTTGACACAGGGAAAAAAAGGATTCCTAGAATTGGGAGAAAATATGTGAATTATTTATATGAAATATAATCCAATAATATATTAAAAGTAATATTGGAAAACATCCTTATTGCATTGAGCAGCTTCTTAAAAACTGGATGCTTTAAAATGGTATAGCTTAAAATAAACATATAAACAGTGCTTAGAATCTGAAGAAAGGAACATTAATTAATTTGTTTCAGGTTCTTAATGCACACATGTGTTTTATTTGCATTGCCTATGCAAGGAAATTATCTGCTAAATTAGCAAAGAATACTTCCTCTGTCAAATCCAGTTTTCACATCTTAACTTGTAGTGATGCTCTTTCCCAATTGGAGCTGCATCAGCTTCTATTATCACAAAAGTCAAGGAAATATGTTTTGGAGTATACCATGGCATTCAAAAGACTTGGGATTTCTCAGACCAGTAAAATTCCCAAGTGAAACTCTTCTCCCACCAGCCACCCCGCATTAAAATCAGACCTCTACACCTTTGAGAGCTTTAGATGAACCTAATTATTATGGTAGTGTATGGAAGGAGAGAGACACCTATGAAAACGTAGAGGTAAAACAAAACACCTCTTACAAATGCTGAAGTTTAAGGAAAGTCAATTTTGGTGACTTTTGGTGTAAATCTCTGAGTACCACCAAAAATATATCTACCCATTTTTTCCATGATATAAAGGGCAACGAGCAGTTTCCATTATTCTACCTCAGGCATCTTGCAAAGCAAAAGCTTTCTTTCTTAAAAACATGTCTCCGTTTGAATATTATTTTGGGAAACAAATACTAGCAGTAGATCTACCCAAATAGCTTAATGTATCTTCTGCCAGTGAACCTGGCATTTAACACCAACTCATTTTGGAAATCCAACTTACCTACCTCACAAACAAAAGAAGTAAAAAAGTCCCAAGAGAAACACTGCTTTGCAGGAATGAAGTCTATCTGCTTCTCCTCACCCTTGTCATTTCATATGGCCATAGCATCAGAAAGTATCTAGGTTCCCTGCTGCACTGCTGTCACCAAACGGGACCCCATCTGAAGAGCTCGGGCAGTGCCTTTACACTCTGCCATTCCTCCTACCCTGGAAAGAAAAAAGATTGTTTTCCGTACCTCGAGCAGGTGGAGGCAGTCAGTTGGAATAGCATAGCTGAGAAAAAAACGAAGAGAAGAACCAAAAATAGCACCTTCTCTGAGATCATGCAGGGTTTGATTCTTCTATAGCATAGTATATCAACGCCGCTCCACAAAATGGCAGCTGGCTGGCAGGCAGCAGCTCCTGAGAAAGATGAAGCGGTACTCCCTGGAAAATTAAATAACTGGTATGGAGCTGCAAATCCTGCAGCGCTGGCTCCCAAAATGTTGGCTCGGTGTGGGGTGAGGTGTGGAGGGAGTGGTGCGGTGCGGGGCTGGACAGCCTCAGGGGCACCTGCATGGGAAAGGAAGGAGATGTGGAGCTGCGATAGGATCGTGTAGGTGCGGCTCTGAAGTCTTGCAGCCTGGTGCTTTTAGGGCAATACATTTTCCCTGCTTCAGCGCCGAACAAAGCAAATTAATGAAGTACCAGTAGTTGACTACTTAATGTTTCAAGCTTCTTCCCACCTAATACATATTTCTTTTTAAAGCAAAACTCCAATACAACCAATAACTGCATTAAACTTTTACCCACTTTTTGAGAGAATGAAAACTGCAAAGGGTGAGGGAGGGAAGAGCAACACGGTTTTCATTTTTATTTGTGTTTTAATTAAATGTAATGGGTCTGTTCCCAAGATTTACACCAATCTCTGGTTCAAAGTGGAAAATGGCACAAATTTCACAAATTCCATCTTAAAATGACCCTGAAATTAATAAGCCTGTGATGTTGATGAAGTGTTACAGACTTTTATTAGGCAGAATCAGAACTGCTTTTACTTCACGCTCCTGTGTCTTCATACCTGTGTAGGGTGCAGCTGTCAATGTGAAACTCTGAACTTGGTAAATATAGCAAAAAATTGTGACAGAAGGTTTTAAATTTCAGGGCAAAAAATAAGCAGAGAAACATACAACAGCCATATGAAAGACACAGTCATTTTGTCTTTAGTTGAGAAATCCAATGAAAAGATGAAATTGCACTTGGGTAAAAAAAAAAAAAAAAAAAAAAAAAGTGGAGCAGAATTTGGCCCTGGTTCTTGGAAAATCTGCCCTTAATTTAGCCGAGAATAAGGATGCCTCTTTTCTAAATGGATGGGGTATGGCAAATTTGCTAGTGTGAGAAGAAGCTTGTATAACATTTTAGCTACTGGGCAATATATTCTCTGCTAAAAAAAAATCTTACAGTGCCTCCTTAAGTGCAAACAGAGGTAGCCAGCAGACAGTGTACAACATGTGTAACTCTGGGCACCGAGAACTTTGTGAGTCTGCCAAAAACTCATCTCATTAGTGCGCTTTGCAGCTGTAGAACAACCGTTTGGCTGAAATGATGTAGACTGAATATAAAACCATGTCCTGGAGGTGAAAGGCCCAGTGGAGGGAGTATGCTGGAACACCATGCACCAGAATGATGTTCTAGGAATTCCCTGGTCAAGGTACGAAAATTCATCTGCACATCTTGATACCCAGCTTTGACAGGAAAAGGTATATTCTCTGCAGTGAGATCTTTCTTTGCAGCTAGCTCAATCCTCGAACTGTAAGGCTGGAGCAGTACATCTTTTATACATAACATTCACAGACCTGATATACTTGCGTCAGGAAGGAAATTAAGACAGCTGCCTGTCCCGTAGGAGCACAAATTAAATGCTGAAGCCCAATACATTTATGCAATGTTTTATACACCTCCAAAACACAAAAGCTGTCAAGTCACAATTTTGGTGGGTTTTGAATTGTTTCTTATACACTGTCAGGGTTTCATGCACCGTTCTTTACATTTAAAGAAAGCAACACAGACTGATTTCTGACATGCACCCTCCTATCACATCTATCAGTGCAGTACAGTGAGTGTTAAATGAATGTCACCACAGAGCCTCTCTCTCTCTCTCTCAAGTTTTAAATTTCCCTTGCTAGTGTAAAACTTAATGAAAGCCCTGGAGTATACAATAGCATTTTGAAAACAGGAATTTGTGACTGCTGTGAATCATCACTCACAGCAGGGACCCAGAAATGTGAATTGTGGGAGGAACAGGCTCAGTCCCCCTCTCTTTTTTACTGGGAATTTATTACAGGCGTGTCATTATTTACAATGCACCATTCACATCCTCTAAAGAGCCAATAAACTGGCTGCTGAATATGCATTTTGCTCTGTGGTGAACACAGATGTTTCCAGCTAATATCCATTTCATTTAATTTCTTTTCTTTAAAAAAAAAAATAATCTATCTTGCTATTTCTGTAGCAGCTGGGTAACTATTTGCCAGTCTTCGGTTTGGGAATCACTCCTCATATTTATTATAGTTGGTGCCATTTGTGTTGCTAAAAGTGAAGGTCTGTCCATATTACCATTCTCTGACTGTATTTGCAAGGGTACCAAATGCAGTTCCTAAAATTCTCTCACAGTTTAAAGAAAAGGCCGCTTGAGGATTCAGCACAGGTTCAAATTTCACTAATGATATGTGGCAAAAATAATGTCAGATGTTTTTATGTTACGAGAGCACATCAGAAACCACTGGTGTTTGAGGGGGATTTGTTTTGGTTTTGCATTCCTGTGAGTAAAATATATTGTTGATTCACAACTGACAGGTTGGTGGTCATTAATTTACAGTCCCTTCATGTATTAGTAAGAGAAGGCACAGGGAATGATGGTGAACTGCAAAAGGTTTGGAAGTTCAACTCAGATAATCATTCCCAACTTTAGATACTTATCTCTGCTAGCACTGTCCCCTGGGAATGCAAAACTGGTCTGCCATTTCTGTGAAAAAAGACTCTCCTGAGATCTTAGTTTCCTGCATCTTGTCTGGCTGGAATCTGAAAGTTCAAAGGTAACTAATAAATACATTTCTGATTATCATCATCATTATTATTCATAGTCCGATAGCAATTTTTTTAAACCCTTGCAAGAGCTGCAGTTTCGCACAGTTTGAATATGGATAATGGCTGAGGAGGTGGCAAAGAGGGGCTCGCGTTTTATCCAAATCAGATTGTTCAAACTAGATTGCTATTCTATAAATTCCTCCCCTCCTTGTGGTGTGGAAGGCAGTGTTATTGGGAATCACCAGATGGCTGGTTACAGATGGTGTTATACATTCTATCTTCAATTAGCTCTTGAAGAAGTGCTTATTGTTAGCTGTGGTGCAGTTCTTCCTCCACATGAAAATACTACTGCTAAGACCTGCCATGCCTGAACCTCTCCGATGAGCAAAGTGCTTTTAGATGTGAGGCTGCGAGAAAGACTTCTTGAAAGCATTCCCATGAGAGAGCACTGAAAACCCAATGCGACTGGATGACCTGCGAGTAAGCGTCTCTCTGAATTTTTACCTGCTACCTGCAGGTTATATCCAATTGAGGAAAGAAAAGGTTATTTGGGCCTAGACCATGGGAGGTAGGGCAGAGCCATACAAATGCAGAAGGAAAAGGACATAGCAACTCTCGCAAGGTGACAAAGGATATCAGGCTTTGCTCTCCCACCCCAGTCTTCCCCCTCCACCTCCATTTGCACAGTCACCGCTGTCCTCTGACAGCGGCTGTGTATCACTGCGGTGTGGTTGGGGAACACGCGGGAAGACTGGAGACATCAAGTGGCATGCTTACACTTCTGACTCACAGGAAGGACATCTGAATGAGTTAAGATGAGGCAATTCTGCTCAGAATAGCATGCCTGGAGACACTGTCGGCATGTCAAAGAGAGGAACCTGCAGCCCATGTTATTAGTGGTAAGAAGATCTGGTTGGAGTATAAATGGCAAATTTCTCCTTGTAAAGATCTGGAGTCAGTTTTTGTTAGACCTTTTTCTCACCCTTTTCAGGACTCCTTCCACTTGTAAAAACCCAAACCAGGAGTCTCCTGATATTTCCATGTAGGCTTATGTATGGAAGAGGTAGGTGTGGAAGGGACCCGAGTTAACTATTGTATTGGACCAAGTTCTTACCTTCTCTGTGCCTAGTAAAACCAACAACCCCTGTGGATGCAGAGTGGTTGTAAGGTGAAGGCCAGTGAAGAATTAGGTGTTTTGCATCTGGAAAAATAGCTTGCAATGTGTATTAAACTTGTATGTATTTTCCAATGAAGGAAAAAAAGATTTGTTTCTCATCAGAGTGTGAAATAATCAAAAAAATACTGAGGGTTATCAGATAGACTCAACAATTGCCAGTTGCCCCTTTAAATAAAGGGCAGGAATCCCCCATCATCATTGAGAACTGGGTCAGACATCAAAGCCTGCCAACATCTGAGAGCAGGAGAACGGTGGACGCAAGACTGGGTCTCTCATGCCGCAGTAGACGCTGTGTGCACAGACCTCAGTGCTTGTGTGGAGGATCCTCACCTACCTGGGCCTGGGCTCCCTCTTGCACACCCAGTTGACAAAGTGTACTTGGTCCTTCAGAGCTACTCATGTGCACAGGGTCTTTTAAAAATGGTTTTTAAAGGTGATTAATTATGGACTTCAATAACAGTAAATAACTAGGTGTAGAAATTAAATACTACATGCACAGAACAATCCCTAAATATGTATTTAAACAACAGTAAAAGTTTTGCAAGTCTTCTTGTGCTTGTATAATCTGCTCTAACAGCTTCCACTGCCCTGGAGTCCCGTCATGATGGCAGACACAATGGGTTTCCCTTTGCTTCCCCAGGGCAGAGGGGGGCACGACCACCACCCACTGCCCAGCAACTGCCAGCTTGGCTGGGGCAGGCTTGGGGGGCCACCGGTCAGCCCTTTGGGGTCCATGGTATGAGAAAGGGGCTCCAGGAGGTCCTCTGTGGAAGGTAAGTGCAGTAGTTGGGTGAAGGCTGCAAAGCCTATAGTAAGCAGATACCAAAGTTGCTGGAGAAAGAAGTAATGGGACCTGCTGTCCTGCTCCTCTCTCTCATCTTATGGGGAGAAGGGCTGGGAGCCAGCAAAATGAAAAGAAGGTTCTTAAACCCCATTCCTTCTTTAAACAAGGCATGCTACACTTCTCTGTTTCTTTATTCTTGCCTTTCAGTCTGCTTGCTCAGACTACAGAGTGATCTTCTCAACCTTTGCAGGAGTGGAGTTCTTTAAGGTTTTTCCCCTCAGTCTTTAATTGGATTTAAATTTAGCCCTAGCCCCATAGTCAAACTTCCTATGTTCATAGGGTAACTTATGATTTGGGGAATTCTTGGATCTTGCTCACAAGCAAGCATTTCCATGCTTTTCCCTCAGTCATACTTGACCATCTCATACTTTCTTCCCTTCTTGTCTTTTCCCTATAGCATCTCCCCTCAAATCTGCCATTTTTCTGCTTTCCTCTCTGCGTTATTGCTGAACAAGTCTCACACAGGGACACAGGTAACAAGGAGACCACTGAAAAGAGCAGGATTTGAGGTTCAACAAAATCAGACAGGTAATAGTGGCTAAATCGAAAAAGGGGACAAAGGTGGCAAA
The DNA here is from genome assembly GCF_964188355.1 of Buteo buteo. Lineage (NCBI taxonomy): Eukaryota > Metazoa > Chordata > Aves > Accipitriformes > Accipitridae > Buteo > Buteo buteo. Next base: position 12,265,236 of record NC_134173.1, on the reverse strand, counting down.
TCTTTCTATGTGACTAAGTCAGCAAAAGCCATGTAGGCTACCTTTATAGTAACCCCATGCTCAATTCTGTTCTTGGTGGCATGTGTTTTGTCTGTTTTCTATCCCCATTTTACTGCTGTGCTGCTTTTCTGTAGAGCGCTGACCTGCACAAAGCCTACATTCCTCTCCCCTGTGGTAAACAAATACCAAGGAAGGAGAGATGAAACTAGCACAAGGGAAGCAAGTTATGGTAACACAAGTTACTGTATTCGTTCCTACTTTGCAAGGCTTTCCTACTTTGTCTCTATTTTCATTCAATCGCTAATCTAAGTAGAAGTTATAAATATAAAGTTGGTAAAACTGTTCCTTTTAGACAACTGCCTAAAGGTCTTATCCAAGCCCACTGAACTCAATGGAAATATTTCCATTAATTTCAGGGGACTTTGGGATAGTTTCTAAATACATATTCATATAGGAAACAACTGCTCTTTCAGGTAGCTAATACACATTTCACAATCCTCCTTGAGGGCTTTTCAAACCGAAACAATGAAAGGGAATAAAAAAGTTTAAAAAAGATTAAGGTTAGATGCACTGCACTTTCAGTACCACTCTGTAATTCAAAGGTTGCTATCTATGCTCTGGGCACAGTATGGGACATTTCCCTTCCTTCGTGTAATGGGAGAGAACCATGAAGGGTTGATTTAGCACCGGTTTTAACTCTGAATTTCTTTTTCTCTTTGTTTGCCTTCCAATCTTTACCTTGTTTACTGATACGTGTTTATACAGGATATACATGTGTATAGGTCTTATGTGGTATGTAGAATATGGTAGAAGATCACATTGCGCTTTTCATCTCTCAACCTGTCAGTGAATGAAATAAAAATTAAAATACATTGGCATTCTCTTCAAAGGAAAAGGCTGTTTTTCTCCATAGATCTTCATTACATCACATTGGATTATATTGTTCTATACAATTAGAGAGTGCCAACACCACTTCCTACGAATGAGCCCTGGCTCATTTCATTCCCTGGGGCCAGCAATGTTTAATAAGTCCAAAGCACACGGTTTAACCAGTACACTCTAGCTTGTGCACTGTAGTATTGCCAATAATTTATAAAAGAGGGGTAGGAGAATGTGTGTGAAGGGTGTGCACACATGTTGTGTATGCCACAGCAGGAACATGTTCCATATAGACAGAGGTCGTCCAGGCAATACACTGGGGCTGCACTTAACTCAGCGTCTCTCTGAAGCAGAACCAGGCTCAAACCCTAATTAAACCCAGGGTGTGAATCCCTGGAGGGCAGTGATAGAAGGGTCTGTGTACTAATCCAGCCTGTGCTGACTAACAGCAGCACTGCACAATCACTGCTGTATGAATATATTCTTCTGGCAGCTGCATGCAAACGGCAGTCTTTGCGATTCTGATGACTTTTCATTTTTATGACACTGTGTTTTAGCTTCAGGTGCGAGTGTGAGACTCCCAGTTAAGTGGCTGTTCTGATTATTTTAAGTAGTCACTAATCAAAATGCTGAGCAGAGGGGGCTGGGGGAGAAGGGGGAAAGGGATGGAGGTAAGAGATGTAAAGGAATGCGTGAGGGTTAGAAGGGGAGGGAGGAGGGCTTTGCATCTGATTTTCCTAAGCAGGGCAATTTCTTTAGTGAGGAAGGTGAGCCTGTCACTACTTGGCCCCTGTCTGCTGCAAGTACTTTAACTTCTCAGCAACCCAAATGACGGTTATATGGAAGGGGAAATGACTGGAAGGTTTCTAGCAGCAACAGCAGAAGCAACAGCAGAGAAATACATTGTGAAAAATCAGTTTTAATAAAGCCCCAGCACTGACCTCGGAAACATAAGTATTTATATTATTGACTTCTGTATGAGGTTATTTGTTAAAAAAAAGGGAAAAAAAGAAAGAAAGAAAAGAAAGTCTTTCTGTTCTTGTCTTGAGACCTGAGGAAAAAATAACTAAAATTAGAGAAACTGGAGATATAAACGCAGTGAGTAGAATAAAGCAAAATACCTCTGGGGTGTTCATCTGCCATAGTAGTCATTTCATATCTCATCTGTTATATGAATGTGATAGCTCCTTCCCTTTTTGATAGGATCATTATGTAGACTCCACAGATTCAGTTCCATTTACAAGTCAATGGTGTGAGATTTTATGACAATTCTTTTTACTGGGTTGATTCTGGATGATCTTCCTCTACCCCCCCCCCCCCCAAAAAAAAAAGAAAAAAAAAGGAAAAGGGGTCGGTGTCATTTTGGTGCTTGCACATGAGTGTTCTGGATGCACCAGACATTACTGTGACAGATCTAATACTCCTGTCCTATCGCAAATATGCCCAGATGTTCTTAAGCCCCAGCATTAATGCTGCCAACAATTAAAGAGGTCTATGCTGAAAGAAGATCCGTTGCTGTTGTGGCTGCATGGAGAATTCAGTTGGTCTGGGGAGAAAGGGTAGCTGGTTTCAACTGAACTTGTAGGTCATACCATCACATGGATGACTAACTTGTTACCAGACCCTCCCACATGTTCAGGGTGCCTAGTTCCCTTGCCATTCCCTCAGCCCTCCAGGCCAGCTCCATCCTGGAGCTCCACAGAGCTTGTGGAGTGTTGGTGGTCATAACTCTGAGCTCTACAGAGGAAGGAGTGGTCTTCTCTGAGTTTCTACTATGCCTACAGTAAATATGTGCGTGGAAAACCTATGTTATGGAACATGTGTGTATAGGTCCATGGTGTCCATATGCACACATTCTGTTGTATGAGTTTTAATTTTGCCTTTTCCCAACTACAAAAAGAAGTTTCTTAGAAGGCATGGGTTATATACCTTTGGGATAAAAATGAAAGCCCATGCCTTGTTCTATGTAAGTAAAAGAGCTGGACAGGTGAAGGATTATGACAGTGAACGTCAATATACACAGACGCTCACAGTGAAATCCCATCTGCTTAGGATGCCATTTTTCTGTGTTTATTGTCAAGCTCCATTCTGTGACAAGCAGGATCCACTGGAGTAATCCCCTTCCAATGCCAAGAGCAGCATTGGAAGGCAAATACCAACATCTCAAACACAGGAGGAGCTGAAAAAGAAAATATTATCTCTTGCGGGCCAGTGACAAGTCAGGAAAAAAAAAAAGTCTTCTCCCCCTCCCTCAGCCACCTCTCCGACATGCAGAGGTCTGTCCACCAGCTCGGAGGTTGGAGTACATGGTCATGGACTCTGTCACAGGGTGGACTCCAGTTCATATCCCTTCCCTGCAGAGGATGCCTGACCGGGGAAGGAGTATTCACCACAAAAAGAGGGGAAAAGGGCACTGAATAAACAAAGCAGGGCGGAGGGAAAAATCAGTGATTCTCTAACCCTTGGTTAAAGCACTTGGCGGGATAAAAGGAAACCTGGGGACTAGTCCCACCCTAATTAATCCTTACAGAGTAACCGGATAAACCATTTTCTACTGGTTCCTGTCTCAGCATGTCAGCTTGTGACAAGCCACGCTCAGGCAGCAGACTTTTCTGATTTTGAAGGGGAGTCTAGCTGCATAATTTAGGGATTTGGATTCTGCCTTGCTCACAAGGTGCATAAAGGTGAGGCTGCACAATGCTCATCATTAGTCGTTGGTGAATTTAACCCTAGGCAGCTCCACCTCAGCCACAAAAATTTATGAGGATGCTAAAGTTACTCTAGTAACACCCCACAGACTTCTGACACATTTGGAGGGGGCTGAGACCCTTTACAATGTTTCCCCCAAACTACACTGCTTGCCACACATCCTGCAGGACCCATTGCATGCCAAAACACCTCATGCCCTGATGAGATACAATAGCATAAAAGTGAATCTAGCAGCTGCTATTGATTAAGCCAAGTCATTACTTCCATGTGTATTCCCATGTGGATTTATCTGACATTTATGCCACATATAATGTTGGTCCTCCTGGGTTCGTGGCTGCCCAGGACACACATTTTACTTGAACTCCTTCCCAGCCCCAAATCTCAGTAGACCTCCAGTCAGGCAGAATTCACACACGCAGCCGTCCTTCGAGCTACAGGCAAAGGGGAGGATGACAGCGCTGCGATCAGCTCACTCCTCCTCTGACAGATTTCTGGACTATTTGAACTAGCTTTCTCTTCCATGGCAAAAATCAGAAGGGATGAACTAGCCTGTCATTTGTAATGCTCTTTGGTGAACCAAAGTCACTTCATAAATCTAAGATATAAGTATGATAGATGAATTATTTACCAATAGGAAGCCCTTTTCTCCTCAAAATTAAAGTACACCAGAAAACTAGAAACTGCTTGGCAAAGAAAGGGACTGCAAGAAACCCACCAGGTCACGGACACCTTTGGGGACATATGTGAAGCAAATCTTACTGTGCTGCTTCTACACAGCAGGTAAATACTTTGATTTGCTCTTTGATTAGTCATGGGCATGGCCTCGTCTGCTGGAAGGCTTTCCATATTGCCGTAACTGGTTGATGGGCTGTTTCCATAGGGGTAGGGGAAGCCTAGGGAGTTGGTGACTGACAAACACAACACCCACCTCCTGCCTTCATCTCAAGTCTCACTTTTCTGGTCATAACAACTGCATTGAATTCAGTGTAATTGGGCCAAAGGAGATGTTTCTATCTTTCATTTTTGCATAGATTATATGCTATAACATGACATTTTAAGTCATCAGCACTTTAGCTTAAATAATTATGTTTTACAGTGAGAGGGTTTTGTTTTACCTCAGTCAATTAATAACGAGCCATACTCAAATTTAATAAGTGTAATGAGAAACGCTTGTTTGATTTTTTTGAAGTCACGTGCCAGGGTAAAAGATGGAGCAGGCTATTCTTTTTGACTGGTGCACGAGGTCAGTGGCAAGCCAATATTGCTCAAGGGTGGTGTCTGTCAACTTAGTTTCTAGACTGTGCCGTAAATGTTTGAAAATGTTACAGAAACCCAAAAGCTACAGGAAATTATATTCTCAGCCAATGTGTTTATCATCAATAGGGACAAAAAGATGCTTGAATTATGTGTGTGTGTATGTATATATAGGGATTCTCTCTTTTATTAGGTACTCTGTTTTTCATTAGATATATGTATCAAATTTGATCCTTTCTTGCACTTGACATCCTTAGGTGCAACCTGTATATCTACACTGCCCCAGCTTCAGGCCAGCAAAAGAAAAGATTCTTTGCTATAGATATGCCTCCAAGGCTGTGGGTCCTCTTTACCTTAGTAGACGTTGGACCAAACGGCCCAAAGAAGGTTTCTCTCTCTCTCCAACTTGCCAGCACATGGGAAAAAGATGAGGTTACCGTTACAGCTCTAGAAGGGACGTTATATATTTTTCCAAAAGTCTCCCCTAGTTCAGCCACCTGCAGTTTGCGGGTGAGGTTATGGCTTACTGATTTGCTGGCCCCTTCAGTGCACTTATGGTGTGCAGCAGCTGCAGTCAGGGAATCAGCCCATGCAGTGACCGGTCCCAGTCTGATCCTTTGGGGGGGTCAAATGGCCACTGAATGCACGGCTGATGACGAATGCCCATGTGTGGTGGAGAAAAGAGTGCATATCTAGTGGAGGAATGGGCACAGCACTGTTTCCCTAAATTAGATTCAAAATTAATTAATGAAATTATTGGAAGTGTAATCCCTTGGTGTGGGAAACCACTTAAGTGTGTGCTCCAGTCTATCGTTATTTAAGAAAGCTGTTTAAACACTCCTAGTTAGGCAAGCGCTTACGTTCCTTTTTCCTCGAGTGACTTTCCGGCATTAACTTTTTAGCCAGAGTGGTATGCTCGCAGCATGTGCAGTTCTGCCTGCTTTTGTGAATGTTAGTTCTATACTGCAAATGTGATAATCTTTGTACAAAATAAAAACACCACTTTCCAGTATGACTTTCAGTTTTTCACTTGCATAAACCAGAGAAAATCTTATCGCATACTCTGTGCAGATTAACATTGAAAACCTATCTTCAAATTGCACATAGGAAAACACTTAGGTGGACAATTGGAAAGAAGCGATGTTTTTAATACATTTTGCTCCCTTTTCTGTTCTTGAAGTCCCAAGGAGCGGTTCACAATTTCCTCAGTTGACTCACTATTCAAAAATACTGGCTAAATTATTTCTACAAGTAACGATTGGTCTGTAACTCATGCATGGGTGATTGGCATTAAAAAACTGGGCTGTTTTGATTGGCTACTTCTCCCATAGGGTGTTTCTTCCCTCTTGCTGAAAGAACATATCTCTTAGACTTCTAAGTTTCCATTGCAGTCCTCTGTGTTTACATACTGCACACTTGGCTTTCCCCAAATATTCTAGTGATGTTTGGTTAAAATTCACTTGTTGGGAAGAAGAAAAAAGCCTCATTCTCTTGCCTTTAAAGTGAGTGTATTTGGGCTATATAGCACTCCAGTTTTATCCATTAAGCACTGTGTAATCTACGCCTATGCACCATGTGCCAATCTGCCCAGACTCCTGCAATGAGCAGAGTTTTTGAATGCACTGAAGAGTTATTAGTGTGCTTTTTTTATACAATTACAGTGCAGCTGTATACGTCTGTTCCTCTGAGCCAAGCATTTTATGTGCTAGAGGTTGGCATGTGTTGGAACGATACAAATAAAAAAAATAAATACAGGAGAGTAATGTAGTTGGAAGCTGTGAATCTTGATGTTAAGGTGGGCTCACAATGAAGCATAGGTCTCTCAAGCTAGGTGGGACTGTGGCTGCTATGCTGCTGTTTTAGGGTTGAAAGATTGTATTAAGAGAGAAAGGAGGAGAGGTTGGAAACAGAATTTAGAAAGATAATTAATGCTTTTCTTAAAGTGCAAAATAAGAACTTCATGATGAAGCATCAGCTCAGGACAGCTGCCACGCAGCCAAGGCAGAACTTGAATCCTTTTGCAAACTCGGTTTTATGTCCAATCTGTCTCTTGAAGTGTACAGAAGAGAGAAGGAAAATTGCAGTAGTTAGATAAAGTAAGAAGAAAAATGGTGTAAATCACAACTTAGCACAAACAAAAATTATGCTTCTGTCATGTGTATCCCCAGGAATTTTTTTTTGTCTCTCTGTGATATTTCTATGGGGTTAGGAGAGCAGGTTTAAGGCTTTAATCCTGCCATCATTTACCTATGAGTCCAGCCAGCTGCCTGCCTACAAGATACTTCGAATCAATTCATCCATGTCACTGACCTTGCTATGCCATTTTTATGCATGAGAAGGGCTTGGTTTTGGGATGGCACTGCCTGATAGTGCTGGTTGGAAAGAAGCTTGCAGAACCCTTCCATTAACTGTGTCTCTCTGCGGCATGCTTTCTACTCCAGGGCTCTTTGCCAGCTTCTCATGTTGCAAAGCGTAGATGGACATGTCTGCCTCTGACATTTCTTTTACTAATTTCAAATGGACAAACAGGTATTTTCAAATGTTTTTCTCCTGAAAAAGGACTTAACTCTCTTCTCAGCCTGAGCTGGAAAGCAAAAAAAATCTGCTGTGGCAGATATACATATATGTATATAGTATGCATGTATGCATGTGTATATATATGGAAAAAAAAAAAAAGCAAATCTTTTTCAGCATTCCTAAAACTTAGTTTCTACATGCACATTTCAAAATGCTTAGAATCATTGCACAAACCAAAAAAAAGTGAACCCAGCTGCTGAAATCTCTGAACTGTAATGATGGGTTCAGTGTAAGAATGTGGATGGGAAGGTATAGGATCTCGGCAGGAAGGTTGGTTGCTCTCGGAATAGAGCTCTCCTTGCACAAGAGAAACAGCGAGTGAATTATTTTCTCCCTTTCTTGAAAACATTTTTGGTTGCAAGATAGATTTAGTCACAAAAATCCTAAAAAAATATATAAGGGTCATGATGTGGGGAAGAGGTTTTTTTTAAATTTCATTTGGGAATAGCCGAACTCGGAGGCAGTCTATCTGCCTCCCTGTCTGATGGCCCGTATTCTTCACAGCACTCCTGAGGCTGCACTCTCACCGCATATAATTCCTCCCCGGTCCAGTCTTGTGTGCAGCATGTGGACTGCTCTCCGAGGGGAGGGGGATCTGACTTGGCTGGCAGTCAGAGCAGCAGGAGCAATTGCAGATGCTGCTATTTACACTATTTTCACATTCTGAAGAACAAAGAGCAGGAGGCTGCCAACAAATCTTAGAGGCTAAGCCTTTGCCCTACACACGAGGCGCAGCCAATGAATGCCGGCAGAAACATGCAGTGCACCACTTTGTGAGATATTGCATCTCTCTTTTGGTGGAAATGCAGTCAAGATCACTCACCGAGAAAGCAAAGAAAGGAAAAAGGAGCTTCATTGCCCAGGAGTGTCAGCCTTCTAGGGGTGCAAGGCTGAATGAAATATTTCTGTCTCAAGTGAATGAGCCATTCCAGGTCTCAGGGATGACTAACCCTTAAAATTCATGGTTGTGGTGGTAACTAAGATAGATGTTTATCCATCGCTCTTTAATCTAAGCTAGACATGAGCCCAAACAGTTATTTGTATGAAGAAACACTATTTCTGTGCAAAAGCATTCTAGAGTTTGGGGTTTCGTTGCTGTCTTTGGACAGGTTTTGCCCCTGTCCATGGGTTTCCCATATGGCGTCAGATGAGTTGAGTTTTTCAAAGGGATAAAAGAGCTAAGCCCTCATTCTCCCTTTGAAATTCAAGGATACTTAACGTTTCTCTGAAAAATGTCCTCTGAAAAGCCCAAGCTTGATCCCGTTGTGTGCCTTGTGGGTTTTTTTTTTGGTTTTGGTTTTTTTTTTTGCGTGGTCATGTCTATTTGCCTTTCTTCTCTACTTATGAGGCAAACTGAGAAATGTGTCTGACTGCATGCACAATGAGTAGGACTTTTATCTCAGTTAGACCCTCTAGGTGTAAGACGTATTAGTAATAATAGCAATAATTGCTTTTACTTACGACAGACATCTGTGTATCTGTAATACCTACACCTTGCATCTTTCATCAGAGTGTCAGAAAAGCCAGATGATACCTTAAAACTGAGTTTATTAATGAGAGTTTATTCCAGTGCTTTTTAATTATTATTTTTTTCAGCCATCCAAGGATATTCTTGCACATGGACAGACCTCCTTTATCCTTTTTAAATCTAGACTTTGATTCAAAACCAGGTGTAAACACTGGAATTCGGGCAAGTTTTGGTGACGGGCTTTTGATTTGCTTCAATTTAACATAAGAGGACCTTTGCAAAGAAGGGAGCTATGGAAGCAGCTAGGGATTCGGCATCATCTTCCTGCAAAAGAGGGGATGCACAGACTTGGAATAATTTCAGACCTAGCTTTAATAATTATTCTTCTACCAGTCTTCCCCTCTGCTTCCCCTGATGAAACTGAAACTGTGGCATTTAAAAAAATATATATAACAGTTTTAGGGATCTGGCAATTTGGAAGATCTCCCATCTTCACTGTTTCTGTGTGCTAGCTGGGAGAAATTAGCAGAGAAAAGTTTCAGCGTCAGACCCGCCTGACTCGAAGGAGAATTCACAGTAATGTGAAAGAAAACCAGTTTCAGAGGAACGACATATCTTAGGATACAAGCATGATGGAGTTTTAAACTTGGAAGGTACACAAATATGCATTCCGGAGGCACCTAATTCAGATGAATAAACGGGCAAAGCAGGTCTTCTCCATTACAGTACCTGCCTGACACTAGCTCAGACTTCACTAGCGAACACTTTCCCTGGGAACAGCCACAGGCTAATCCTGGATTTGTGTGCCCACAAGGAGTGAATATTGGCTATGCCTCTAGGGGACCCCTTTGGGTTTACTTTAATAAAAGGAAGAAATCTCAAGATCTGATGCAAAGAGCATATCCCAAATGGGCAGAAACATAGGCCTTTGGGCCTTGCACCTTGTGTAGTCTGTTCACTCTGTGCAAAATGAGTGTAAAGTACTAGCAGAGCTGCGTGCTGCCATTTTACACCAGCTTTTTACAGGTGTTGCTGACAAGGTGCAAGGTACAAGCTGACAGAGAATAGAGGCCCTTTTGCTGTTGCTCAGACTCCACTGCTATTTAACTAGTTTTGGGACAATCATTTTCCAAGGGAAAAAAGTGAGGAGAAAAAAGAAACCAAAACACCGCAAAGAAATTACAAATTCTTACAAGTATAGTTTATATTCAAGTAGCACATGTGTCTGTGAACCTCAAAGTACTTTTAAAATGTGAATTAATTAAAGCACCACAATATCTGAGAAGCAGGTATTATCACAGACATTAAAAAGGAGAGAAAACACCTTGCAAAGAAGCTAAGTGGTTCAGTTCTGATGTCCTGTCACCTAGTGCAGATGATAAACAAGGCTCTCTGATCACTAACATGTATCAAAAATCTGGCGTGAGCCTCACTTACACTCTTATTGCCTAAACCCTGGACAAACTGGAGAGTTACTGTAGACTTACACACACACACACATGCACACTCTCTCACACACACACGCATGCACACACACTCATTCCCTGGGGATGGTCTCAGGTGGGGGGGAGGTACTAGAGATCTTTATTTCCAGATGGCCACAACGTGGTTTTATAAGCAATTGGGCAGAAATCCTGGTTGTTCTTGGCTATAAAGTCCTTTAGAAGAAGCAGAAAAATAAAACAAGCTGGAAGGTGAAAAGGGAAAATTTGGAAGAACCTTGTTTCCCGAGCCATCCTCACCTGAAGGAAAGATTCCCTCTCCCAAAGCTCACTGGTCTGCCAGGAAATAAACTGTCTACAGGTCACATCTCCAGTTGCACAATGTTAATAACACATATTTTCCCCAAACACCTGAAGGAATCCAAGGCGTACAGTAGCGGTAGGACCATCTCGTGCACTCACCTCAGTAACAAGGTGGAAAGATGGTACCATGAGAATTAAAGGGCAGGCTGTAAGCAAGGGGGAGGAGGGGGTGAATGGTTTGTATAAATAAAGGTAGAGCAAACATCTCCTATTTGACAGTGCCGTGACAGTACATACACTCTCATCTATACACAGGTGCCTGTCGGAGCAGCTACTGTAACCATGTTGTAAAATATTCAATGACTCACTGTGAATAACTGTCTCATTTAGAAGAATAATCTGGTGACAAGACCAACATTGTTAAGTTGTGTCAACTTGTTAGGAAAGACATAAAACAAAAATACCACTAACATCCGAGGGCTGGAGGCAATGTCAATAATTTTTTGGAAGTGAGTGGCTGGAGGAAAGTGAGGCTGGGCTCCAGCAGCTTAGCACAAGCTCAGTTTGCAGAGAGGAATGCAGTAAATGAGACCAACCATTTACAAATCAACGCCACACTGATTTACTGGGGTGAACCCACTGTGACAGAGATCCCCCTGCCTCAAAGATGAGCAGATACGTGTCCTTAAGCAAGAGATGCTGGGGACCCAGCTCTGCTATTTCTCCCCACTCTCCTCCAATATTAGTGTCTCTGCTAGAGCAAAGAGCAGGCTATCAACAGGCAGCTTCTCGTCTGACCTCATTCCCTGCTCTCCTAAGGCTAGGACACCCACTTCCAGTTTCAGCTGCTTAGGAAAACCTCTTGCACTGTGTGTGAGGAAAGAAAAGGGGGAGTGTGAGCCTCTTCTAGCTCTTCAGCCATCTTACAGGCTGGATGGACACCTGCAAAGAGCGAAACATGGTGGCACTGTGGAGACTTCCAGATTGGGAAAGTGACTCCAGAGCAACACTAACATGATGTAATGTAATGTAAAGTAACTAATATAATATAATATATACAATTTAGAATAGAATAGAATAGAATAGAATGCAATATAAAATAATGTGATTCTCACTCCCTTCCAAATAAGAAATGAGGGTGCCTGCATGACAGGGGTGCATGGGGAGTGACCAGGCCAGTAGGAAGGTGAGGCAGCAAGCCCCAGTCCAACTGGCTGCCGCTGCATCTGATTTGACTGCACTAATTGCTGTGGGTGGTTCAGGCCTTGCCCCTGACAGCACTGGGACACATCTCTGCAATCTGCTGCTGCCTGCTGCTAGCTCATTTCTCTTTGTGTGGCTGATGCACGGTGCTCTTGGCACGCTGGCCGGCTCACACACCTCAGTAGCACCTTGTGATTAACAGGCAGAAGCACAAAGGCTCCTGGCACGCTGGCCAGCTTGTACGGCCCACTAGCCTTTGCTCTCCTGTGGCATTGTGCAAAAGCTGCTAAGAGGCACAAGCTGGCTGCCAGGTGAGACAAGAAGCAGAGCCAAAATGCCATAGACCATAGGAAAAAAGGAGACAGGCCAGGAGTTAGGGAATTTAGTCTCTGTGATAGCTCTTAAATACCAGTGCCTGAAGTAACCAGAAAAATAAAATCAAGAACACCTATTAAGGGATTAGAATCACAGTATAATTAAGAATCTATGGAGGTCATCTAGTCCACCTCCTTGCTCAAAGCAAGACCAACTTCAAAGCTAGGTCAAGGTTGCCCAGGGTGTTGTCTAGTCGAGTTCTGAATAAGTCCAAGGATGGAGATTTCACAGCCCTTGGGCAACCTGGGCCAGTGCTTGATCGCTCTCACCATGAAGAATTTTTTCTGTGTATCTCATTGGAATTTCCATTGCTGCTGCTTGATTTCATTGCCTCCAGTCCTTTCACTGGGAAGAGCGTATCTCCATCTCCTCTATAACCTTCTGGCAGATAGTTAGTAGAGATATCAAATAGATTCATCCCCCAAGCAAGCACTGTTCTCTCAGCCTCTCCTCATGTGACCTGGCCAGCCTGGTGGTTCTCTGCCAGACTTGCTCCACATTATCTATGTCTTTTTTGTACCACAGAGCCCCAGAATTGGAGACTACTCAGATGTGGTCTCACAAGGGTTGAACAGCAGGGAATTATCACTTCCCTTGACCTGCTGGCTACACTCTTTCTATTGCAGCTTGCCTTCACTGCTCGGATTCATATTGAACTTGTCCACTAGGATTCCCAGATGCCTTTTTGAGACTGCCCTGGCCAATCACCCCCTCTCCTGTACTGTTGCAGTTTTTACACCCCAGATGCAAGTCTTTGCATTGCCTTTTTTGAACTTTGTGAGGTTTCTGTCAGCCCCTTTCTACAGCCGGTTGAGGTCCCCCTGACTGGCAGCCTTGGTCCCAGCCTCTACCACCTACCCCCCCAGTTTGGTGGCATCCAGAATCTTGATCAAGGCTCATCCCATCCCATCAGTCAGGTTGTTAATGAAGACAGTAAAGAGTACAGGCCTCAGTGTCAGTCCCTGAAGAATGCCACCAGTAACCATCCACCATGTGGTCTTCAAACCACTGACCATTACTTTTTTAAGCCTAGCAGTCCAGACAGTTTTTCACCCACCATGCAGTCTTCCTTGCAGTCTATATCTTTCCAATTTGTTTACAGGGGCATTATGGAGACAGTGCCAAGGACTATGCTAAAGTCAAGGTAGATGACATCCACTGCTTTCCCTTTATCTACCAAACCAGTCATCTCAATGTAAAAGATAATCAAGTTGTTCAGGCACAATTTGCCTTTGGTAAATACCAGCATGTTGTTTCACTGTTTTGTTCTTCATGCACTTGGCCATCCGTGCTGGGAAGCTTTGGTCTGTGATCTTTCTAGGGGCTGCCATTAGTCTGACTGACTTGTAGTTTCCCAGATCTTTCTCCATGTCATTGATCTCCACAACTCTTTAAAAAGGTCAGAGAGCACCCCCACAGTAAGACTGGTTTGCTCTCCTGGGAGCATCAGATGCTCAGCTGGTCCCATAGCCTTGTACATGCCCAGTCCACAAAACTGGTTCATAGTCTGATCTATTTGTGCCACAGGCAGTACCTCACTCTAGCAGAGACTGCTGCCAGCCACAGGTATTAGGGAGGCCTGAGAGAGGACTTCGC
>NC_134173.1:12203930-12246430 GCF_964188355.1 Buteo buteo | reverse complement strand
GATCAATTATAAAAAATAATACCCTTATCAGTCTCCAAAATAAACAAGAGTTTTGTCTTTCTAAGGAACTTCCTGGGATGCATCTGGGGCCTGACTTTGCAGTTGTTGTTTGTAACAGTGAAACCTTTGAGCTGATCCTTCTCTCTGGGAGTAGGAATTAGGGGACTGTTGTCATCCACGTAACCTTTCTTCTCAAAGGAGAACATTTTCAGAGGTAGAAAAGGAGTGAAGCTGCTTTAAAATACTTTAAAGAGCAAGAATGCCAATGATATTGAGACAGACCCACTTTGAGCCTGAACTTCAGAAGCGTTTGGGGCATTAGTGTAACTGAAACTAAGGATGCTCAGCAGTTCTGCCTCACCAATGTGGCTCACCAGAACCACTGGCACTTTTGAACACATGGCCACTACTGCATGGTGTTGGCACTCACAAGTGCTGCAAGGCTGATAAGCAGTACCTACCCTGATGACTAACAGCAGAAATGACATTTCAGTAGGCAGTGGTTCACTTTTTTCTGACCAGGGTTCCCACTCTGTGTGTTGTCTTCCATTACCTACAACTAAGAGACCTGAAGTGGAAACCTTCAAGCAATGCAAATATTATGAAGATGACTTTAGCAACCTAACTTCATTTGTGCTCGTGCTAGAAGTTAGAAAGAGACCATTTTAACAATCTGTGAAAGGGCTAAATTTGACATTTGATTCACCCTATTCTAGGATTTTAAACTGTGATGTAAATTAGTCAGAAACCGGTCTTTCTTCCATTTTCTCTTTTCAAAATGTAATACAGTTAAATGACAGAGATTAATTACTAAAGTAATTACTGTTGGAAAGCAAAAGGACAGTCGTATGAGACAGTCTCTCTCATGATGACCAAGTCTTTCTTGACAATTATGCTTAATTCCAACAATGATTATTCTGTGTGGCAAAATCTATCAGCACAAGGGCACACAAGCATTGATGCATTCTCACTCACTAGGAAATATGAGAATGAGGTAATTATATTTGACTGAGGCTCAGACGTTTTCATTCCCAGGGGCATCTCTAGGACCTTTTTTTGGAGGGACACATATAATCTCCTCCCTTCCTTGCACTGAGTACCCTATTTATTCCATTTCTGCTGCTCCTTTAGTCAGAATCGAATAAAATTAGCCCTTTCTTACGTAGGCTACAACTCTTCTCTGTCCTGCACTCATGCACATACCACAGACACAGACTTGTACACATGTGAAAATTCCTGTCTCTGCCTCTCAGCGTTTATGGGGTATGCAATTCGGCTGCATTGTTTCTAGCCAAAACAAGGAGGCTGTGTTTTCAAATCACTAAAGATCGTGCTCTATTCACTAAATAGAGCAAATGATTCAAACAATTATTTGGAAAAGAAGGCTAAGAAATTATGTAAGTAATTGCTGATTGATGTAACTTTTTCACAGTACCCAAGTACCCAAACTCACTGCAGATGAACTGCAACCACTTCTAAGGGCAAGATACTGTATGACATTCATATGGTTGATGATATCTCTTTCAAATAGCTCGGCTAAAATTTGCCGAATGGTCTCTTCCCTATAAAAAACGCACAGCCACCATCTCATTAGTCAGTGCTGAAATCCTTTACCCACAGTACTAGATGCCACCAATATGTCACCAGAGGCAGAGGATGTTATAGTCTTAAAACGAACAGTTCATTCTAAGTACTGAAAGAAGGAAAATGAATGTACCCTACCATGCTTTCCTTTATTTCTCCGAGTTTCTGTCCTAACCAGACACAGCTGCACTTTAATAATCTCTGAAGTATATTGGGAAAAGCTTTTCTACATAAGAGTGTCTGTACCTAATTGTGTGTGTGTGCGCGCACGCGCGTGCGTGTGTGTGTGAGAGAGAGAGAGAGAGGGAGAGAAGAGGCTTCAGGCTCTAGTGCTTCCTTCCAGGTGTCTTCGTCTGCATGATTTCATCTGTGAACCATAATCAACTTCCTTAATGAAATACGTAATTAACATATTATAATTGTGGTAAAGATGATTTTGACAGAAATCATTTTCCATATCTAATACTATGCTAATTTAATCTGTTCCTCACTCCCCGACATGACCTTTAGTGATTAAGTTTCATGGCAGAATTTTTTTTTTTTTTTTTTTTTGTGATGGATTGATTTATCCACAGCAGTTGATACCCCTCTCCCTCCATGGTTGTCATTTTTCTCTGTGCCTCTGCTACAAAAGGAGAACACAGTGATGAGTGGACATATGGGGAAAAGAAGTTTTGTTCTATGGGGTTTTGTTCTACGTGGGGTCCTGAAAGCTGTTTATGGGAAGATTCAAGGCAGAAGGTGATTAGATTGGCTACTGACACAACAAACTTCTCCCTCTGGTAAAAATGTCTATAACATATCTCAGCAGAGAAAAAGATACAGCTTGGTAGGCAAGAGAGAACCAAGAAAGATACATTAGATGGTGTTTATATATAACTAGAATGTTTATAGCCATTTAAATGTTGTCTCTTTCCACCTCCAGGTACTTTGATGTGTAATCTCCAGGAACCATCTGAAAATGAAAGGCATGCCAGTGGCACTGCAGAGAAGACTTTGGTAGCACATTGCTGCCTCATGTCAAGGAGGCAATTTCTGAGTCGGCTCCTGAGAGCTGACACTGAGTGGATGCTGGAGGAGTGAGCGAGTTTATCAGGCCAAGGTAGAAAGCTGATTCTAGACAGAATATTAGACTCCCAGTTTGCTTCCCTACTGAGATGATTTACTTTGGATGACAACAGGCAGAAAATAAAGAGGACCTCAGTTCGTCGTGGGCACCCTCCAATTCTTTTTTCTGTAGAAGGGAAATGAGAGCTTTTCAGTGAACTACCTCAATCCTTGTGAAAAATCTGGGATCCATTTGTTCTGAGATATGGAGGCTATTTATTTTTTATGGGAAGGAGGCAGACTGTGGATAATAACACAGAAGGTAAAACTGGAATACGTATTTTCATGCCACTGCAGCATTGTTCCTCAGAATACATTTGCTGGTGTTTGGGCCAGTCTGCTTTATAACTATCAGGGTTATTTGCCTTATGAAATTATGCTGCAACTGAATGGATCCTATTACCAAGAAGTCTGTACCATCTTAAATTATTCTTTTTCTTCCAGGTGCTAATATTGCCTTCATCAATTAGTAGATGGTTGTCATGCTAACCTCCCTTCCATCTACATTTACTCATGTCTTAGCCAACCTTTTTTTTTCTTTCTTTACTGTTAAATTTCTCTGACTGAATTCCCTCCATGATCCAGGATCCCCAGGTAATGAAATGTGCAAAGCTGAGCAAACTGCTTTAAGTAAGGTTTGTATTAGTGCACACCAAAAGGGACTTCTGCTTCCGTACATCAGAGTTATAATGCCCCCCCATAGAGGCTGGCCAAAATCACACTCATACTTCTTCACTGCTGTATGACACCACAGAATTTTGTCCATCAGCACCCATGTACATACCTTTTGGCATTATCATGTCTCAGTTTTCAAATTTCTTCTTCTACTTGGATATCTGTTTTATTCTTTAAGTTATCTTCTGTACTCCACTTTACATTACTTGGACATGATTTTCAAATTGATCTCATTTACTTAATCCTGGAGGTTTGGTTTTTTGTTTTTTTTTTTTAATCCAATCCTAATTTCTAACAGTTGTCCAGATACATTACAAATTATAGCATGATCTATGCATGATCAGTATTCTGCAACCTAATTAGATCTGTTCAATTACACAGAATGAAAAAGAAATCAAACAGTTGATGAATATGATGTTTGTCTTAATGCAGCATTATTTGAGCAACAGATTCCTAGTGAAGTCTTGGAAAAGATCCTATAAATTAAGATTTATTATATAAATATATGCACATAATTTTTAATAGAGCTTGGAATATTTAGCATTCAGAAGAACAAAGAAGAGTGTACAGGGAAGAATGACAAGGGAAAACAAAAATTTGTGTATCTGGAAAGATAGACTAGGACTGTTCAACCCATAAAAGAGATGAGGCAGAAGGATCTTATAAAGCTCTGTACAATCATGGGTGGCATGTGAAAGGTGCACAGAAAACAATTTGTTGTTTCTGACAACACAGAAACTAGACAGCAGCAAATAAAATGAGTAGGTATGGGATTTAGACAAACAAAAATATGTATATGGTGTATAAACTCAGAAGCACAAGTCATTCTGGTTGCTGGTGATGTTCAGGTAAGTTCCCAATGTGACTAGGAAAAAAAAAAAAGAAAAAGAAATATCAGGATGATTAGATACGAAGACACAGGTTCTGGTTAAGACGGACTGATTTCAGAAAAGTAGGATGGTAAATTAGAGGAAGTATTATTATGTCTTTTTCTTGTTCTTATATGTTTTACCTCTGGATGGGAGATTTTCCTGGGTTTCAATATCATAATTTTATTCCAGAGCTTGTACTTGCATGATAGCAAAACAAGGTTTGAAAATATGGCCCTAATATCATGCTGACTACAAAAGAAAAGTAAAATAAATGCAGGAGTTACCTGTCTCCTTTATAATCTGAGAGTTGAGGGAGTGTCATAATTATTAATTCTTATGTCCACAGAGTTATCAATGCACATTTTTTAAATGAAGAATAACATGTAGATTAACAACTCTCAGTGTTTATGCTACATCTGGATTGTGGTCCTCACAATTTTCCTGTGACTTGGGTCTGGGGCTTGCGAGGTGAAGGTTTAGTCCTTTGTTACTGCAGCGTCTCATCTCGCTCACCTCGCAGAGCACTAGTACGGCAACAACCTGACAGTGTGGCAGATCATGTGTGAGCCACATTTGGCAGATCTGCATAGAGGAGCTTGTATCTCAGCTACCTGTGCAATATTCCCTACTGTAATTAGTGCATTTAAGTCTCTTTCTTTCATTAGCATAGAAGTCACATATACACTTCGGTGAGGGAACACACTATTTCCATTAACCTAGACTAAAAGCATGATATTAAACTAAACACCTTAACATAAATATTTCCCCTGCAATAGTTTACAGAAAAATCATGGTACTAAAAAATGACATATGATCTTTGTTTGCATTTGGCAGCTCAGTATTAACACATCAAAGAAGCTGAGAATTACCATTTTGGGCACAGTGCTCAACCAGTACACATTAATATTTGTTTTTGCTCTGGTTGACACAAGTAGATGACCAGTCCCAGGACTGGTCAAACAGGACAAAACAAACTCCCCCAAATGTAATTTTATAAAATACTTTCGAGAGTATATAAAGAAAAGAAAAATCTATCTGAAATGATTGCTGATGTGATTCAACACTGTGAACCTAAAAGACCCTTTGTTTTCTATCTTTGCAAATAAAATTGTCACTTTTTAATTAACTTAGTGCCATTTTGGGGGGGGTTATGTCAATATAAATTTGTAATGCTGGTAAAACTCACCTCTTCTGAAGATGAAGGTTTGCATTGGAAATTGCAATAGCAGCACAGTGTCTTTTCTGTTCTCAACCAACTATACTTTTAGCTGGATTATCTACATTCTGCTCTTTTTTATACATGCACTGTGCTTTACTAGGTGAACCCATTTTCTTTAATTCCAAAGTAACGTTTTTAGCAGGGAGGAAAAATTTCATTTTGCTGGAGACTACAATACAGGTAACTTAGCTCACAGCTGATAAAGACCTGAAGGGCAGGGGAAAGAATGTCTACTGGTAGCTTGTGAATATACATATCTTGTATCATTTCCAGCTCTGGTTTCCCTGGGGAAGTTGCTCTGTGTGTTTTGCCCCCTTCTGTACTTGCACTTCTTCCCACAGTGCAATTTTCAACATATTCATATATTGCCTTGAACATCTTTGGATCGCTTGGCAGGTCCCCAAATGTTCATGTGGGCTGAGAAAGTCGTAGACACTTCAGTCAAGATTCTTCATAGACTCTGGAGCTGCAAGGCAATCTGTACATTTGGCATCCCATGGTGTCCATCCAATAACTCAGCCCTAGCCAAGAAAATTAAATCTAAAATCAGTAATATGGAACTGTGTTATATATATGAGCAGTGTGTCATGATTTTTCTGCCTTGAAAAGGCACTGTGGTGAGTCACTAGAGTTACATGGTGTCTCTAAGTGGCCTTTATGAAACAAGTAAGCAGGTTCTGAGGGAGTCATGGTTGCTATAAAATGAATTTGAAAAGGAAATACAATAGTGGGAGTTATGGATCAGATTTTAAAAGGTTAGTTATCTAACATCTTTAGAAATCTGGCCGTACACGCCTGTGTTTCTTCTGCATTTGTTGGGAGGAGGAGGAGGCGAGTGAGGGGATAGTTAAAGATGTCAGCACAGGGAAGTTGCCAAGTTGGTCTGGGTTTGTAATGGGCTTCTTCATACCTCTTTCACCTTAGGGATTTTTTAATATATTTTTAAAACTATATTGCACTGCTCTGTTTCTTGCTCTCATCAACTCATATAACATAACTTGCTATAGCATAACATAATGTTAAGCAATGAAATATTAAACAAATACAGCAACATTTTATTCTCCTCCACTCCCTCCCCCACCAAAGTAACATAGTTAAGAGGCAGGTAGAAGATGCTAATAGAGGAGTAAATAGATACCTTCATGATGAAGTAGTGCAAAATAGGTTTTTTATTATGACTTTAGGCCATTCATTAAAATTGATCTGCCAATTAGAATGGAGGATTGACTACAACTCCTTTCAGACCTTACAGGGAGGAAAAACACAGTTTGTGTCGTAATACTCTCCTCAAATTCTTCAGTCTACCCAGAGGCATGAATTCTGTAGCCATTATGTGTGCCTGACTGTAGGGTAACATTTAAATATCAGTTCCGTATGACTAGAGATGTGTCAATAATTCTAAAGATAGAGATGTGTCAAGAAGCAGTTGGCTGAGTCAGCTAACTGCAATATTTGCTGACTCTTACAGCCACATACAGTCACCGAGCCACTTCCATTCAACACTTCAATTTTGTTGGTGTACTGATAAATTGACAACACATATGGTACTGCATCTAATTTGGAGATGAATTGTATTCATTTTCATTCCAGCTCAAACTCCATGCAGTATAATCATATCGTGCTTAAGCAAAGCAGCCCAGTTACACCAAGGAACAAATACTTACTTTCAGCGTGCTTCTCAATTTGCTGTGTGATTTTTCCACTGGCAGCTGCACCAATATACCTCCAGAAACAACTTCTTTTAAATTAAAAATCCTGGAATTAAACCAGATTTAGATGAGGGTAAAACTGGGACCACTGTATGTATATCTGGGATATTCATACAGAGTTTAAAGGGATGCTATCAGGAAAAAACCACAACTATCCACAGAGTCTGATTTGGATTTACTCTACCTTCAATTATTAAGGTCAGAATAGTTTTAAAGGGTTCATTTACTTTTCCATTGCTATGGAGCCATCTCGAATCCTGAAAGATGGTCCAGATTCACTGCTCTCTCTGATCAGTTTTTTTCCCTGACTTTCATTCGTGATCACTGAGCATTTCACTGTGGCTTCACACAGTGTTGAACAGGGAAGGGTAAAACAAGGAAAGGATTTCTAGAATTGTTTGAAAACCATCATGCTTATCCTGTTCCTTGTGTCCACAGATACTCCTTGTGATAACAAGGCTGGGTGGAGGTGAGCTAGGAACCAGACCGCAGGAAGAACATATAGAATTCAGTTTCTTACTTGCCACTTGAGGACTCCTCTTGGATTTCACCAGACCTTCACTTCTGCACTTCTGTAGGTCCTCCAGGTCTTGCAGGGCCAGAGACAATTTGGCAGAAAGGCAAAATGACTGCTTGCCATCAGTCAGCCCTAGTAAGGTTGGAAGTTTGGGCATTTTATGAAGAATCTGACACAATTCAGTTTATTCCCATAAGAAAGCTGCTTCCTTACTGCAGCTTGAGGCCCTTCTTAATCTAAACAAAACATATTTCTATTGTCTTTTTCCCTTTGCAACTTTCCACCTTTGACTGACCAACTTATAAATTTAGGTAGTGCCAATCAATGAAATCATAGCAGTTTTATCAACAAGATTTTAAATCCAGATGCAAAACATACAAATGGGATTTATCACTATGTTAGAAGACCCAGACGAGGCATTAATGAAATTGTGACACTCGACAGAAAGAGGTAAACCTCGATCTTCCCTGCCTGCATAAACTGTGGAGTCATGTTTCATTTTATATATGATAACTTTTCCAACTTTATAGTGAAGAATAGCACCAGAAAGCAACTTTTTGCACATTAGACATCTGTACAATTAATAATTAATTCTTCCTTTATTAGGGGTGCTTACTGGAAAGATTTGTAAGCAAAGTCATGACACAGCTCCATATTCTCATTTAGTCCAAAATAAATAAGAGAGAACTCCTTAGTGGGGTTTCAATTAAAATGGGAGAATCATCTTTCTTAAAAAAAAAGAAAAACAAAAAAACCCCAAAAAACAAAAAACAAAAAACCAAATCCAAAAAGTGGTATTCTTAAATCTGTACATTAAAAATTGCTAAAAACTGGAAATGACCCTGTTAGATTTCTACTGAAGTGCTCTCCCCTTTCCCAGATGCTCTAATACTGACTAGTATTTACAGAAGATCAGATGCTTTGGTATCGCCTATGTAAGGAGGGGTGATTCCCATAGTTCAATGCTTAGCAGAGAGAAGACTCTATCAGCATTTTACTTTGCAAAATATGACAGTCTGAGATGCTCAAAATGTTTTCCTAGTGAGATATTTTTCTGTCTGAGGAAAACCATTTCATCAAAATGAACCTTCCTGAAGGAAAATGACAAAAGATAATTTAAAAAGCTTGGAATAAAATGCTTCGCTGATAATTTGCTTTTTCATTTGAGAAAGTAAAATGATTGCAAGAAACCCTTACCTTTCCTGGTCACTCTTTCTACCTGATCGCCTGTCTGCACGGGTGCCCTCGCACAGGTATGTGACTCCTCTCCTGTTTTAACAAACAGGGCTTCTGTCCAGTGAAGAACCTCCTGAAAAACAGACCTTCTGCTGGAAGTTTCCACCATCTCATCTCAGATCTCAGGCTCGAGGAAAAAATTGTTGAAGAAATGCTTAGGAACAGCAGTAACAGCCCTGCTGCAGAGTTGAAGGCCTTTGTCTGGTGTTGAAGATGCACACTTTTCAAAACGATGCCACAGTTTAGTTGCAGACTTCAAGCTACAAAGACATCTTTTAATTTCTGTTTTATTGTGTATCAAGGCTGAGACTTGTATGGATACTTCCTCAGCATGGAATACTTTTCACATGTAGACCACCTTAAGTATGTGTTTTTTAGTTCTTTCCTTCTTAAAAATAAAATCAAATAATAATAATAGGGTCTTTTCTTTCATCATGTTGGAAAGTTTATGTATTCTTATCCCCTCCTCCACAAGTCCTTCAGGGATTATTTAATTATGGTCTTGTAGAAAGCTCTGCTGTATGGGATTTGGGTTTATGGGAAGTTCAGTTTTGCCTTTTCTTTTCTTTTATTTCTGCTGAGGGTCTCTTATGCAACATTTGACTGTTTTATTTTTATGATTTAAAGCAATAAATTGTGTTTTAGAGAAAGAAAGGAGACAAGGTCTTTTTTGAATTTGCCTTTGTATTTCCTAGAGTACAGAATGCAAGCAATAATTTCTGGCTGTAACTTATATATATATTTTTGAGGGGGTGGAGGAAGGAAATTACTACCTACTTTTTATATACATATATATTTTTTAACAAAGCAATAGGGATTTATATGGATACAATTGTTTAGAAAGTCCCAGAAGAATAATTCTGAGATGATGTGAAGTTATACACATATGCAAGTCTTTCAAAAAGTCCACATGGCCTACAGTCTTCAGATTTTAAACAGCTTCTGACTGTTATACACATAAAAAAATGTTTAGAAAAATGACATATTTTTATTACTTTTATTTGACAATCTAATTGAGTCCCAGACCATGTATATATCAAAAAGCCGTTATCAGCAGTGGCTTAATGCAAGGGAGGGGCACCCATCCTTCCCCATCTCTTTTGCTTAGCCCCAGGGCTTGGCTTCTTCATGTGAAAGGTGTCTAAAGACAGAGAGAAATCTTTACCACACTGAATATAGCGAGAAAACAAATCTCTTCCCACCCACCACCACAACAAAAATATTCTCTGCTGTTCAGTGAAACAATCTAGAATTATGAGTTGCCTTTGACAAACACAGCCCATAAGGACTCTGTCACATAAATCGCACACTGTGTGACCCTAAGACATTTTTCTATTATTTAATATTTAACAAAGGATTTGCACAATGGTGACACCATGCCAATCCTAAACCCATTTAAATCTTTAACCAGCAAGTTTTTAATCATGGGGTGAGTAGGTGAAATAGCCTCTGCTGAGCAACGCTTATTTTTCACCAAATAGATGCAATTTGAATGCTTCTGTTCTCCATAAGAATTGTTGACCATCTAATTATGGTAGCAGTAGGTAATTTACATACTGAGCACAACCAAATTATTACAAGCCAAATAGATGAAGTTTTTTTCTACTTCTAGAACTAGAGTATAATTCATATTAACGGTTGAATGGGTGCAGATAAAATAAGAGCCGACCTGAGCCTCTGAACAGAAATTGAACACAGCTAAAGCAAACCTTTTCACATGCAGACTAGTTGCTCTCATAGTAGAGAAGTTCATTTTTGGGTCACATATTGCCCTTAAACAACTGGGTTAGTTAAGGTCAGTCAGTCTATGGCCACTGACTGATAAAAGCATCCTGATTGCCGCAGTAAGGAATATTTCTAGCACCATACATCATGTCATGTGTACCCAGAACAATTTGGATGAATCCCCAACTCTATGTATTCTCCAAAAGCAGGAAAGGTCAAAAGTTTTCTTCTTGCTACAGGATACTCTGCAACTATATGTACATCAAATTAGATTGCACATACGACAAGCTATGGAGATGACTTGTGAACTCCTTTTATTTGACACATATTAAACAGCATACAACATGCAGAGGGCTGATAGATCCTGGGGCCAAAAATGAAGTTTAGATTCAGTTTTTCTTTTTAACTACAGACAAGTTTGGGTGGGGTTTTTTGTTTGTTTAGTTTTGTTTTTAATGCAGCAGCAGTTCCGTAACATCAAGGAAAAGATCATTGCTGCATTTGGAAACAAATTTTTGGTGTGCCATCAAGGTGAAAAAAATTTTCAAGTGAAACAAAACAATTTGCTTTGACAAAATCAAAAGTTTTCAATATTTTGGGTTTTAAAAAGATGTTAACATTTAATAAATTTAAAATACAATTTAAATTGTAAATAACATTGAAGACAAAATTTTGCTGAAAAATAATTTTGTCAAAAGAAAAAATGGTTCATTTATCAAAACACAAACATTTAATTTATCATTTTTCTTTCTAAAATGTTTTCAATAATTCTTTAAGGAATAATTCAATAAAATTGCTAGAATTTGCAACATATACATAAATCAAAATGTCTGTTTTTATTGAGATGTCTTCTATGTAGGGTTATTTTAGAAAATACAGTGGTTCTATAAGGGCAACATCTCTGATGATCTTTCTATGCAAGAGTCACAGTAGCCCATAGATCAGGCTATATTTGGAGAAGCTATAAAACAGCTGGATTTAGCAGTTAAAAAAATCTTTTTGTGAAAGTGCTAATGGCAAGCTTTGTTTTGTTTTGTTTTGTTTTGTTTTGTTTTAAATTGACACCATTGGAGTAAGTAGTTATTAGAGGTTTGGATTTGATTCTAGCTGGCTTACTGTATTTGTATCAAGCAACACCTTAAACCTGAATTGCCTTGTTATTTTCAGGGGGACTTTAAGTTACCATAAAGCTGGAGTAATGAAGAAAAATCCTTAATAAACAATTTTCCGTAGTTTTTAAATAGCTGTTCAATCCTGATCCAGCTGTTTTATGTTGATATTACATAATAAAACAACTAAAAAGCTGGATTAACCTGTTTCTCATAGATTCTCTGAACACTGAGCTGTCTAAATTGGCATAAAGCCACTTACAAAGCTTTCTCTCCTGCCCATAGACAGGGAACTTAGGAAGGCATCTTTTTTTTTTTTTTTGCTAAAAACTAAACCCCAAAACATTATGTTTAAAATTGAAATAGTCCTGAATGATATCCTCAATTTGCAGTTTGGGATTATTAGGTTATCTGGTTACGTTATGGTTTTCATTACTGACAATGTTACTACTTTTGGATGATAAACTTAACAGAGCATGTTGGTCAGCTAGATCTTAATCAAATCCCTTTTGGTTTCACACAAGGTGAAGTTTTGCTACCAATGAAATCAAAGGCAAACCTCCCTTAATTTTAACCAGATTAGGATTTTTAACATCCCAGTTTCTGAATCAAGAAAAAGTAAACACTCATAAAATGGTAAAACAAGCTTTGCAGACAGGTAACTAGTCTGTTGTTTCTTGTGGTTTTGCTTACTCTTCCAATGCCAACTTTTGAAATGTATTATAAATTTTGGGGGGCTTTTCCTTGTATTTCTTAAGTTTTATTATAATGGTTCAGAAAATACGATCTTTTGCCTTCTTCTGGCATGATTTGACAACCAGATTTTTCACCTCTTTGTGTGTATGTGTGTGTGTATCTGTTTATTCCAGTTGTAAGTACTATATATGTAACGATAATCATTAGAAAAATACAAACCAATGCCTGTGCCTTTCCAATGATCTAGGTTCATATTGGGAATGGTAGTCCCTTGTGAATAAGGGTTCTATAAAAATTCAGTCAATAAGTGTTTAATACAGATATTGACGAGGTTTTATAGGGTCTTGATTCATAAAGGACTAGCGCTAGCAGTATTGAACACTATTCATGATTTGCATTCTAAATCACCTTGCAAATTGATGGCACTTATCTGAGAGGAAAGTTAAAAAGTTAAGTGTTGAGCATTCACTGCTCAGGAAAGTAACTGATTAAGTACCAAACCAAACAGAACTATAAAAGGGATTTATGCTACTCAGAACAGCTTGTCTAATTGAAAAAAAATATTTATGCCAAACTGTAGGAATGAATGTGTTTATGCTTTTAATTTATTTTTCAGTGGCATGATTCTTAGCATTCTGGCAGTATCTTGCTATAGAGGTTTGGGATTCTGCAGGTGATGCTTGCAGACACTGAGAAATATATGTGGATAATAAGTATGCCTTAGATAAGTTATCTGCACTGTGTGATGTTCTTCAGGCATTTCATGTAATGACTGTAGAACATATTCAGATCAACTACCATAGACACCTTACTTAATCACAGGCATTACTGAGAAACCTGCCCAAGAGGGCTGTTCAGATTGCTGAGCATTTCGGTCAGCAAACCATGTTCCCTGTCCAGTCAGTGGAGAGAAGATGTTACAGCACTTGCTTGTCAGTGTGTCTAACTTAAAGACTAGGGCTATCCTAAAAATACCCATAATCTCAGGAAGGTGGTAAGACTGCCTGTATTGACTGTGAATTGCATAGTTTGAGTTGTAGTGATACTGATGTGTTGATAGTTTACAGAGGGCAGATGGGATGAACTCAACCATCAGGCTGTTGGAAAGTAAGCCTGGGAGGCAGTTCAGAGCATGATGACAGGGGCATTGCAGCAGAATAATACCTGCAACTACCTGAACTTAGATTTGGGAATATGTTTATGGAGCAGTTCTTCAGGTCTGCCCTGAAGAAAGTTCATCCTAGTCCATAAGCATGCACTTCACTGCAGTATGGGCTTTGCTGCATGAATGCTTCTGAATCATCTGGACTAGTTTTAGTTTCTTCATTGTCTTCATATACACCCTCTGAACTAAAAATAATTACACAGGAAAATAATTTTCCAAGAGTAGGACGCTACTCTAGACTGGCAAGGATTGCACTATTAGTTTCAAGAGGTACATGGATTATGACATTCCTATATGATACTTAAAGAGAGCAGAAACCAGCTAATATCCATGTCCTGAAAAATGTGGCAATAGAATGGTTAAAGAGAAAGAGTTTACCTCAGATTTATGGAAGGAATCAAAAGAACAAAATTCACTTATACTGTTTACCTCTCTAGATCTTATGCATGGAAAAGTTTCCTACGTGGTGGACAAACGTATCGCAAGATGATAGCAGGAGACAGCTGGGCCGAAGAACAAAAGCAAGCTAACACATCCAGAGTAAATCATGACTGCAAACACATTTGGAAATATTGTTATTGAACTTCATGAGATAAGGGTATGAAAGCCCGCACGTGTACATATGCATTAGCAAACTTTAACCCACCTGCTGACAAGAGACTGCTCTGGCAGCTGTTCATCCAGTTGGAGTGTGTTTTGTACATGGTTACAAAAGATATGAGCCTGCCAATTTGATAGATGGCCTCTTTATTATTGTTTAGAAGAGGAATAATACACTATTTAGGTATTTGACCTCTTTCACTCTACAAACTTGAAAGAAGAGTATCAGAAATGCTCAAAGGATGCAGAATTGTGCCGTTACAGACCTACAATTCAAAACATACATATTCCAATAATGCAAACTGAATGTGCTTAGCAAGAATGGCAAGTATGTGACCACTTAACTACACAACATTTTAGTTAGCACTGTCAAACAGACCAGAACGGAAAGCAGCTATGTCCACCCACGCCTCCACTGTGTTTTTAACTCCTTTGGCAAATAACTTGATCTGTGTATTTCATCATCTCTACCTGTACAGGGGTGTTAATAATCCTTACTTTCGTACAAATCCTTACCTTTCCTGCAGCTAAGGTGGGGGAGGCAGAGGGATTTATGGCTGAACTGACTCAGAATATTGGGGTCACTTTCTATATTAAGGTCAAATTTGGGGTTCTGCCATGGTTTTTACACTAAAGTAAATCTGGCCTTTGATAAAATCAAATGTGTTAAACAGGGGTGGTAGATTATAATCAATTCTGTTATGGACAGACTTACATCAACATGCTTGTACTTACTGCTGTATGGTTTATACCAATTTCCAAAGCTGATTTTGACAGCATAGTATTGTATACTACAGCATCAAAACCTACTCCCTAGGCTTATTTTCTTTATCAGTGAAACAATGTTTCCTTCCTCCTGCAGTACCTTTTCTGCAGAGTTTGTGAACAGAAACTGTTACATGTTTGTATGCAGCAAAACGATTCAAAACTGTTTGGAGGCTCTATGCATCACAGCAACACAGGAATTAAAGTATATCTTAGCACGTTTGATTTGTGGTGTTAGATTTCTAGTTATTCATTACTAGTTAAAGCCTAAATACTACAAATCTTCAGTCACCCAGTTAGTCTTTAGCCATTGAAGCCAGTGAGACTTTTTGTATGGGTAGAGTCAATTTACATGAATCAAAGTTTGTGATATTGGCTTTTTAGTTTTATTTGCTCTTTCAAACATTTGCCTCAGTGTAGCAATATTTAAGCATTTCATTTCAAGATTCTGTATGTATTGAATCAGCTGACAACTGTGTAAAGAGCCAAGACTTCATATATCTTGGACACCGCCCTTCATCTAAACTGACAGAACCTGGAGAGCTCTATCATTTCCAGATCCAAAAGTTTACATCTTCTGATCCCATGGGGGAGGCAGAGCAGAGGATTCCCAGTCTCCCCTCCTCTTTCTCCCTCCCTTCATTCCTCACCACATGTGCACACCACTTCTCTTCCCTGGCAAGAAGGAAACCCAAAAACCACAGGACAGAAAATAACCGAGACAAACCAGACCGTTTGTCTGGCGAGGACAATTAGGAAGCAGGACTCTTCAACACATCACTGTCCGCAGTCCCTTGGGAGCATCCTTTAGCTCTTTGGACATCACGTGCCCACAGGTCCCAGCCTTGCTCTCTCTTCTGAATACAATTGCTATAAATTAAGTAGGGGAAGGGGATGCTACCCTCCCACTCGTGCTGCATACAACAACAAAGGGCAACACAAGCTGGTCCCCAGAAGGTGTGGAGCGATGCGATCCACACTCATGAACCTCAAGGCACTCTGACTCATGTTGCACTTCATTCTCTACAAGGATTTTTGGAGCCCTGTGTATTTGGACAATACTTGTTTAGTGCTTAGAAAACCTAGAGCACTTGAAATCTCAGTCATCTTCTGCCATACTAAATAGGATCTTCCCATTTACTTTACCAACAGCTGAGCTAAGCTCTTAAATGTACTTAAATGTTATTAGTCATTATACAGAGAAATTTAACTTTTGCCACTTAGAGAATCTTTATATTTATGGCTTTGAGAACAGAATTACCTGATTTCATCAGTTATTATCCACTAGCATATTCTTCACATTCTATCTAGTGTTGCTGGTTTATTATATTGACCTCATTTCTACTGTCACTGCAATTTAACTTCTGTATTTATATTTCACAGATATTTTCTATAATTTAAAAAATTACAGCTGCACTATGAGAGCAGTAACAGTCACACAGTAAACTTTGCATTCAGATGATCGTCAGTGCTCCCAGTTTAAGGACTCAAGAGGAGACAACCTGAATAAAATCTGATTAAAGTGATAAAAATGGTCAGACAGAAAAATGAGGGGGAAGAACAGGGTTTGTAATATTAAAATCCTGCAAATTGTTTCTCCTGAAATATCAAGCATCAGAATTTCTTGAACTGTGATCAACAGAGCTCTTGGAATAGTGTACAGAAAGGGAAATTGCTAAAATGTTGGCTTCTCCTCTACTGTAAAGAAATAAAAGGAAAAAGACAGATAATTTTTCCTAATATTGTCTTGACCATACTGGCAATTACTTTGCAGAACTAGTAAAGTAAGGTAGAGGAAAAACTTGTGCATCTACGTGGCTCGGTAAAACAATCACCCCATTAAATACTAGTGTGCACAGCAAGATATGTAGAAGATACAAACCTATTGCTTCTCACAATGGTTGGGGCAGGAAGGGGACAAGAAGGTCCAAACTGCGAATCTAGACAGTCAAGCTGAAAAGCTCTGCAAGTACGTAGAAGCATGATTCAGTATGTCAGAACTGGGTATTAAAATTAAGGATGAGTAATAAGGCAGTTGCTTCATCTGAAATAAAATTTAGAAATTTAGGAGTTCAGACCTTGGGAAGATTACTGTTATTTGTTGGTGGGAAAGTTTGAATTAGAGTATTTTCACAATTGTAACTCATTTGAGTAAAACCTTATGTAAAAAAAAATAAAAATCAATTACATTAAGAGGTGTAATTCTTGCGTTAATAAATTATCAGATCAAATGAAACAGAGGACTAAACTGAGGACTAAACCAATCTAAATGATTCCACTTAAAGTGTGAAAACTCTGGATTTAGCTAAACTGGTATGGTTTGTCAAAAGACCCCACCAAAGTGAAATAACAGCCTACAATTTCTACTGTCTTTCAAGCCATTTCAACATTTGCTTTAGTAAATTATTTTCATCTCAGCAACTTCAGTTCTCCAGGGATGTAAGATATTCCTAAATTCTACACAATTTGGAATGTTACTGTAAATTATACTCTACAAAAATCTGTCTTTCTTCTTTTAGCTGTGGCTATTACTGAAAAATAGATCTGCAACAACATAACTATCCAGATGTGAAAGAAACTGAAAGAGTCACTCATTTATTTATGCATCCTAAATGCCCCAACTCTCCATTTTGATATGTATTTTCATTTGCTTATTCAGTTGCACTGTTTTGGCCCTGACCCTGTAAAGCACTTTATTGTATGTTTGTCTTAAAAGTTACTTGGGTGCAAGACCTGACTAGGTACTTTCTATAAAATTCTTACCACAATGGTGAGTGGTTGTTGTAGTGTGGCCAGACAAATTACATATTGGTATTTAAGTACATTGGGATGAAGATATGACATTGCTTGTAGAGAAGGAAACAGAAATTCTTCTCTTCCCACATGGTCCTATTTCTAAATTTTTCTAACATTCAGCTGACTCCTCTTTCCTGACCATGCCAAGTTTTCATCAGGATTTAGGGAAATTTGGATAAAGATATATTTTCTCTTTCTAAGCAGAAATTACAGAATTAGTTTTCTCTTTAAAAACATGTGGAATAAAAAATTGCTTCACAAAATAAAAATGTAACTTCAAAAGAATATGAAAATATATAATCAGTGAAGAATTAGCCTGTAGCAGACTATTCCAGCAAGGCATAGAAATAAGCAGAAAAGATTTTTAAATCCAAGATATTTCACAAGTGTTCAGAAAGGATTCTACCATCTACAGCTCAAATCCCAGATCTTTCAAAATTAAATGAATCTAGCACTTTATACAGTGTTCAGAAGCTTTCTGCAAGGCTGTTGGCTTTTTTTTTTCTTTTCTTTTTTTAGTTTTTCCAGGGCTGGTTTTTTTTTTTTTTTACTGGCTAGCTAACAGTATATAAAAATCCTCTAAAATTTAAAGCATATCTATTAAAGTTTTTTATTTAAATTTTGTTTGTGATATGGTAACAACTAATTTTAATTTTGAATTTCATTTTTTAAAAGATATGTTGATAACTTGAGTCTGACCAAACTGCTTTGCCTGACTAAAAACCTGAGTTTCTTTGTTGGTATTTAGGTAGCTATGATTTGAGGCAATGACACTATCCAAAAAAACAAACAGCCCTCCTCCCTCAAGAGCAACCAACAGTTTAAGTCCAAGACTCAGCAGGGTTTTTCTTCCAGGCTTAGTCCTACTTTCCTCTTTATTGCAGAAAGCCAAAGTCTTGCCTTGCAACCTGGAAGGAAACTCCTCCTGAAGGCCACTGGAGCATGACTCTTAATGACAGGATACCTTTAATTTTATCCAGAGTGACCTGCTCTCTCTGATTACAGCTTTTCAGACTTTCCTTGGGGTCTTTCTGCTCTTTGATTGTCTACAATTTTTTTTTTCTTAATCACCTGCCTTAATGCCATATCAGATTTGGTTTCTCCCAAAAGTCGGTGTGTACCTGGAAATCAGGTTTCTCTCTCCATACGGATATGTCACTTTCTCATAGCCATGACCTAGTTGCTTTCCCTCCATCGCATATCCATTCTGGGAATTCCCAATCCTTACTCATCTTAAACACAGCAGCAAGGTGGTCTAAGCATTTAAAAGACAGTTTGTCCTTAAATAACTCAAATGAAAAGCTTTGAAACCATAATTCAGAATAGATGCCATCAAGAAAGACATGACAGAAACAATTCTAGATTCGATGTGAGAATTCCTATCTGCATATATAAACACTCTGCCAAAATGCAGTACTTAAGCAGTAAAGATATTTCATTGCAGCTGCTGAGGCATGAGTCCAAGCCATACTCTGGTTTTGTACCCAAAGATGCCCTCAGTTAGCTCAGCTAAGAGTATTTGGCCTTTAAGCCAAGAAATGAATACTGCCCACACGACCCATTTCTGTGGCCTCATTAATGTGACACTGTGGGAGAACCTGTTCTTGTGACTCATCTACACCACGGAGACCAGCACATCTATTATGTCTTTGAACAGTCTTTGCTGAGAAAATAAAACCAGATTATGAAAATTAACTTGCAAAAAACATGAAAAAGATACCTGAAATGGATGTACAATTATCCAAAATGAAATTAACTACATGAAATAGTGACCCTGTCTGAGGGCAGAAGGTGAAGGACATGGAGGCTCAGTACTGTGCCATTGACTCACTTCCCATGTGTCCTGGCAATCATGACAAGACATGACAGACAGAGAAGAGGAATAGTCTTCCTTCAGCTGTAAGTACATCCAACTACTAGAGTAAAGCTGTACCCAGTAATTTCAGTCTGTACCTTCTGTATCTAATGCATAAAAGCCTGGTATTGCAGTTTTGCTTGAATTTTCTTTCTGTGAAAACTACTCTTGCATATCTTTCTGCCTAGTAGCAGAGTTTCAGGAGGAAAGATGATGACTCACAACAGAGTAAAGTCTGTTAAAAGGTGAAGAACATGGGTGAATACTCCCTGAAGCTGAGGAAGGAATTGAAAGTAGGTCTCCTACATCTGCAGTGAGTGCTCTAATTACAATTACATTGCAGGAATGGGGAGCATGTATGATCTTTTAATAACGCTACATTTTTTATTGAACTCAGCTAGATGGTTACCAAGACAAGCTCAAAATAAATGTACTGTACCAGATCCACTGGAGATTTCAGCATAGTATGTGGATCCTAGCTAGACTCAGACATTACAGAAATACCAAACCACTTAATTCTTAACTTCTGTTAAAATGATGGTACTTTTGTTTATGCACAGAAGCAGAAGTCTGGATATCAGGGCAATTTTACAGGTGAAAATGTTGGCATCTACAGACTTCTGAATAGGTTTTGACTCAAGAACCTAAATTCCACCCAAGTGCACCACTGTAGTCAGCAAAAACCTCCCCTGAACTAGGTCTAAATGACTCAACAACATATCACAGGAAGCCCTTGTTGGAGTATGAGATAGGTCCAAGTAATTAATTAGCAACCTCACAACTGGATACTTTTTCCTCCATGCAACAAGAGAAAGCATTTGTAGATGGCTCAAGAGCCCTTTGCAGTCATCAAGCTGCTTATTTCTGCAGCATTGAAAGATATGCAATACAATGAAACAGATTCTCAACTGCAAATGTATGTATTTGTCTAAGCGGAGGATGTTGGCTAATCAGAGTAGTTAGGACTTCTAAGTCCCCTATCTTTTTCCATGCTACAACAGGTTAAAATGGCTGAAGGGTTTTTTGAAATTACATCTTCTGACAACAATTTGTAAACGTTTACCATAAAGTTTCTGAGCACAATGAAATCCAGCCACGCTTTATGCTGAAGGAACACAGGAATTAGTAGAGGATCTGGCTATTTCTGCAATACATGCACTGCGTAGCCACATAGTTCTTCCAAAGGAGAACCAAGAATCTGGTATTTGCTATCATTCATGAATAGTCACTGCCAAAAATCTGGAGTACTTTATATCGGTAGACTCATCTCCATCTCATCTCCCCTCCCACGATTAGTCTTTCATTCCTTCTAAACTAATTGCTTTCTTTTGGATGTGAATTTATCATAATTCCATTGCTCACAGCAAATCTGAACACAAGTGAACCTTGTCTATCTCAATATCTCTGTCATGGTAGAGAGAGAAAGGACAAGACAAGAGAATTCTAAAGGGGAAGTCCAAAAATGTGTTGGGGAAAAATACAGATAAAAAATCTTGAGTTCTTGGTTAAAAAAAAAACACAAAAAAAACCCCAGTGAACCACAGTGTTTTTCTTGGATCTGATCTTTTACTTAAAATAACAGACACAATCCAGAGTTCAACAGCAGACCTGCATCTAAATAATCAAAAGCAATCTGTGTTGTTCTGCTGTGTGGTTTTGGTTCAGGTCCAATGCTAGTTCTGAGAACTAATCTCATTAAGATAAGTGTAGCAGCTCATTCTACCAAATATTTGCCCAAATTTTTCAAAGGCATTTGAGAACAATAGTGAATCCTTGGTATGGAATCTTTGGCAGAATCACAGAGGAGGAATTGTCTGAGCTTGCATTCACGGGTTCGTCAGGAAGAAGGAAAAAGAACTACTTAATCACCATTGTGGTGTTTGGGTTGCCAGATTCAGTTTTCAGTCCTGCTGGAACTCAAATACCATCGACAGAGTCTGGTTTTCCCCAGAGGAACCTTGACACGAGCAGGTTCCAGTGTCATACCTCTTATTCTGAACATCCCCCTGTAACAGAGGAACACCTAGCTAGATTCCTTCTTTCCTTCATCCCCCCACCAGTCTCTGAAGACAAGTCCATGACATAATGGACATTATAGATTAGAAGAAAAATTGAATTAAATCAATTACTTCACATTTGTCTTATACACTTAGTGTTATCAATCATTACATTCCTGAAAAATAAAATAGACTTAACCCTTTCCTGCAAAATTTGAACACAGTTTTACTCACCAGCTTCATCACGTTCTCAGGTCAGCAGCAATCCCTGCATTTCTGCATTGTTATGAGTACATGAGGGCCTATTTTACAGTGCTAAGGCATGAAAAAAATTATCATGTACTGAAAAACTGTATTTGCCCCACAGAATTTGTGATTTTAATATATTGCAAAGGCAAAAAGGTGAAAAAATATGAATGTACATGATGAAGAAGTGGTGACACAGTAGGAGCTGGGAGGGAAAGCGCCATCCTCAGCACACTGATTTTCCATCCACTGCCGGGTGCTCCACATCAGAATGGGAATTGATGTGAAGACATGACTTGTGGTTGGGAAAGCACAGGGGGCTGACAGAACTGCTTGACTGGCAGGTAGCAAAGACCTGCTGAGGTTACCTAAGCTGTTGTGGTACAAAATTTGGTAAGGCTGTCCACTGCTCAAGAGCTCAGTTTCTGTGGAAGGACCAGTCCATGGGCTGCAAAACTGATTCCCCGGCTTATGGCATGAAGGCAGCAAACTGACTGCTGCAGATGTTGTGTTTGTCAGCTTAACCACAGAGAAGAGGTTGACTTTAAAATCAGGCCAGGGATCAAAAGGAGCATCATTTGTAAAGGTGTCCAGGAAATATGCTATCTCAGCTCTGTCTAGTCGTCTACAGTTCCCAGTGCTGGCGACTCTGGAGATTTTAACGTGAATCTTGCATTATTTCAGTGCAATCAAGATGAAATACTTTGGAAAGCTTCATTTTGTGAAAAATTCTGAGATTTGGATTTGTTTCAATTTGGAGAGAATCCATATGTTAAGTTCTTGGAATTTCCTGTAGGAAATACCATTTTTCAACCAACTCTACTCCAGAGGGTGAGATGAGGCTCATTGGCAACAGAGCATGAAGGAGCCTCTGTGTCACCATCTTTGTTTTAGTTATTCTTCAGACAAATTGAAGTTTGCCAGGACTGTAAGTAAGAGGACCCATTTATTTCATACAAACCGCAGACTTCCAGGTGTTGTGGCTTTCAGTCATTACCAGTCTTTCAATTTGCAAAGGCAAGAGGCAATCTCTAGTCTACTTCAATCTATCTCACATACGGCTCCAGAAAATTCAGAGATAAACCAGAAAAGGCTATATTTTCTGTGTTTCTTTATTCCCTCAAGGCAGAGTAGTTGTTTTTCAGTTTGGTGAAACCCTAAAACATATTCACAGGTAAGTTGAAATTGTTCCAAGAATGCCAAGTAATCACAAAGGTCATTTGATAGATTCATGAGCAGTTTCTAAGGCAAGTGAGGAAGTCTTTATTTAGGATTAACCTTACCCAGGCTGATGCTGGTGATATGTTGCATTCTTGAGGTCCTTTGGGATGAAGGCACTAAGCAACTGGAACAATTATATGCAATATGGAAATATCTGCTTTACACATAGATTGGCAGATAGTGTACTCTCATGTCTGAATATATTTCTCCATACTGGTTCAGCTCATAACTTATTATGAACATTTTTTTATTCTTTCTTGCTAGCATATGTCTGCTTTTATCTCATCCATTACTGGCACATGTATTCTCACAACATAATACCATAGCGGCCATTTTAGTATAACAGATGGGCAAGAGGATTATTTGTCTTGATACTTAATTCAGAAACCACGTTTTGTTTATATTTTGTATTGACATTAAAAAGCTTTTCGACCAATGGGGTTTTTCTTCTGAGTTAGTTTCTTTTTATTTTATTTTTTAGTGATCCAAAAAGGCATACTCTTTTTTTTTTTTCTACTTCAAGAACAGAATGATAGCACTGCCTGGGGGTTACCCGTAGCGGTATGCTAACTTCTAACGCAAATCAAACACAAAGGCTGATGAAGAAGAGATGCAAAATTGCTACTGTACCATTGGAAATAAAACTTAAACATGAAATTCAAAGGCTGCATGCTTGATAATGCAAAGGAAAAAAAAATATTAGAAAAAAAAAGAAAATAAGCAGATTCCTCACAAATCAAAATGGATTTTAAGATTTATCAGAAACATTTTTTTCATAATTTTTATGCTAAAATCAAACAGGCAGGCAAAGCAGGGAATAGTTTACCACTTTGGTGAGGAAGATATAGTATAGGGTATGGGGCTTCTGACTGCATATAACTGTATGTGTTTTGTCTCTTTTTCTTCCTTTGGAGGACTGAAATTTTATTCTTCAGGTATGGATGTCCTAATCATCACATAAATGCTCTTCACGGTGAGTAGAGTTACTGTCCCTCTGAACTGAAGGTAGGACCTTCCTTGGACTTGCCTTGTTCGGTATTTCACACTTTCAGCAATCACTGTATGATAACAAAGCTAGATTACTGTGCTTAACATGTATCTGTAAAAAGAGATTCATATTGCTAGAGCTTGCAGTCCTCACTGAACACATAAATCAAAGGAAAGTTTTACTATCCAAGTAATGGTATGGCTGGAACGTACCACTAGGGGATTGATATCCATTAGTTTAAACAACTGACACTAATTGAAAGAGCAAAATCTGGATTAAGATGCACAACTTTAAAGTCAGTATGTTGCAGAAACCTCCAATATGGGGCTTATATTGGCCAAATTTTCCACTTTCTAGACTGGGACCGAAGTCAGAAATGTTATTAGCTCTGATCCTAGGTGGTCTTTTATAGTAATTTCTATGTAACTACAACTAAAACCCCTTTTCCAGTTCATTCAGTTCATGAAAATGTTGAGACTGCATTGCTTAGCTAATCATCAGTGAGAAGTAAACTATAAAATCATTGATGACTGGTATCAGTGACCACTATCAGTGAGATGGTAAATTCAGGTTCAGATGCCCATTAGGAGAATTTTAGGAACATCTAGAAGAGCTTAAAATGTCTATACAGACAATTTAAGCCTACTTCTACAGGCCCATGGAGACTTTCTCCATAAACTTACATATAAACTAAGACTGGAAACATGCTAACCCATACTTTACATAGCACCATTCCTTTCTATTACATACGAGAGAGAAATGGTATATGTTTGATTTTGCTCTGTTTTCTTACACAGAACAACTCAACCAGAGGGTAGAAAAAGCAAAGCACCTGCATTTATAAATTATACAGAGATTTTCCTTTGTGGAGAATTTCCAACATTCAGCTTACTGAGCTTTATTATGTGAATATCTGGAATACACAGTGAATAAAATTTGTTAGCAAAATACGATAAAGCAGTTAAGTAGGCTGAAATTTCATTTTCTTGATGACATCACTGTAACAGATAATAAAAAACCCTCAACATTTTTACATTTTCGCTCATTTCTTTTGTCTAGTTTTAGGTCTTTAGTGGGCATCGAAACAAACATATGTGAACCTAAGTATTGGTACTACTAAACTTTTGAATGTTCTTATTCCCCTGACATGCCAATTACTTCTAGAAAGTTTGGGTTATCTAAAAATGTTTCTGTTTGATTCATCTTCTCCCCCAACCTTTTCTGATTTTCTGGATTTCCTGGTTATTCAACTGAGCACAAATTGCTGTTCATACAGATGCACTGCCATGATTTCTGATTTGCAGGCTGTCACTCCCATTAATAACCTACTAGGCTGTCATGCTGTCATTCCTTGTTGCTGCAACGATTTGTTTCAAACATAGGGGCTGATTCATGAAGAATAAAAAAAGCAGTTGTCCTGTTTTACAGGAACCTCAAAATATTTATGCAGAAAATGCGTGAAAAGCACACACACCACTTTTATCCTGAAGAATGTGATTGCCAAATATCGAACTTGTTTTCCTGAGAGGAAAGAGAAAGAATACAGACTGTATTCTCTGCTCATTTTTTTCTATATGAAAACATAATGCTTTTAATAAAATCTTCCCCTTGTAAAATATCCCGAGTTCAGTTCCAGAGCTATGATATGATAACTCCCCAGGATGATGCAATGGCTTAAAAACTGATATCAAAGCTGATTTTAGGGATTATTTTTTTTATTTCTCACCCTGTCTTTCCCAGAAATATTAATGGCAGCTATCTTAGCAACAAAAGAGAAAAATATAACAGTGCCCTTCAGCCTTTTGTTTTTCTTTCCTGATTCAGAAGTACTTGGCCAAATTTTACTCTAAGTGATACTGGTGCAGCCTTATTGCCTCTTACAGGCTTGTGCTTTTGGAAAAAAGAAAACAATGATGTGGCCCACTGGATTCATTGTTTAATATCCCTCTATACTGTTGGGATACTGCATGACCAGGAAAGGTCAGATAATTTTCGGGATGGGCAAAACCTTGCTGACGAATAAACCAGCACACGCATCCACACAGAGCGGAAAATGACCCAGGACTGCATGAAAACCTACGGACGTTTTGACCCATCTGCAGGTGTCCAGGGTGTCCAGGTGTCCAACTCGTTTGACAGGTGATGCTGGTGACCGTGGGACAGCAAGGCAGGTCCCCTCCACTGTATCCTGCCCCCCCGAGCGCTTCCCGGCGCAACGTGGGCATCGCGCCTGGATGTCTGGCTCAGCGGCGGCGAGGCCGGCCGGCCGGCCCCCTCTCGAAACACCTCGTCCCGGCATTCACCATTCAGCTCACATACCCGCAGTGTTTCGAAGAGCTGGAGCTGCCAGGAGCTGAGCTCCTGCACTTTTTCCACTGCCAAGGCCGGACGGTTGGCACATCTCCCAAAGAAACAGGCAGAAGAAGGTTTCTGAAGAAGGGAAAAGGAATAAGAGAACAACATGGGATACTGATGTAATTCGAAACTGGGAGAGAAGGCAAATGCGGAGGCTGTTTGGATCTCAGCTGCAGTGCTGGCTCCTGGTTTCCCATTTTTTCCCCTGTCATCCCTAAGCTGCTTCTCTCCAGCCCAGACCTGCGCGATTCGAGCAGTGCGAAAATTTCTGCTCCCCTTCCCCTCTTCTCCCCGCACCGCTCTCTGCCTGCTCTGAGTGCTGCCTACAGATGGCTGCTAATGAGCGAACTCCTTTAAAATACCTACTTAAAAATACTTAAATCATTAGGCTGACTTTGTACACTGTAATTTAAACCAATATTTTAAAG
The DNA here is from genome assembly GCF_964188355.1 of Buteo buteo. Lineage (NCBI taxonomy): Eukaryota > Metazoa > Chordata > Aves > Accipitriformes > Accipitridae > Buteo > Buteo buteo. Next base: position 12,219,565 of record NC_134173.1, on the reverse strand, counting down.
AGGCAGCCTCCCAATTACAGCATTATTGTTATCTTCCGTAAGGCTTACACATTAACCCACTTGAAAATTTGTCCCTGCCAAACAGTATCAGCAGCCAGTCCCAAACCTGTCAATGCCATAGTATTTTCTAAATTGATGTTTAATTAATGAAGTACTATAGCAACAGGTTCTCTCTCTCCTTTTTTAATTTGATCTCCATGGCATTATAGGAACCTAAAGCTTCCACTAGGCATATATTCCTACCGTTTCCTTGTCAGAGGAAATGTATATTCATTTTAGACTTGCGGAGGCAATTACAGTAGCCACCAGTTGCCTACAGCAGCTAATCAAAGTGATAACCTGCAAGTTCTCAACTCCCCATGAGACAGCCCACTTGCCTCCAGCTGATATACGCCAAAAGAGCAGCATGGGCCCACCAGTAATGACACCATCATCTAAGAGAAGTTTTTAACTAACCTATGGTTTTATAAAGACTCTATTAACATCTCATAAAAAGAAGTCTAGATAAAACATTCTAATAAGATTTTTTTTTAATGGGAAATACCAGCGCTGATGTAAATGTCCGTTGTAAAATATTAAGCTGGTATTTGCCTACTTGTAACCTTTGCGCCTCTCATGTTGTGAAAAGTGATGAAGTCTTCCTCAAGTGTTTTCAAGCGTGTGACTGACTTCTGACTAATATCCTATCCGCCCTTGCCCGTTTCCAGCCACACGGTCAAGCACGTGCTTCATCTTAAGCAAATGCGCAATTCCATCGATTTCAAAAGGGTTCAGGGGCTTAAAGTTAAATGTATAGGAGCACCGTAGAAAAGTGGGTTGTTATGCTACTGGAAAGTAGTATCCCAGATTGTTAGTTTACATATTAAGTGGTGTTACCTACAACTGCAATAAGCAAAGCAAATTTTAGAAGTAGAAGAAAACAGCATTAATAAATAGCTCACAATTATTTGCTAGCAGAAGGGATTCACCACACTGGTAGGAAACCTTTAGGTTCTTCTGCATGACCAGTCCCTTGCTTTTGCTGGAATTTTATTATTTAAAACATAGGCGTACTTGGCAACAATATGACGCTCTCCACAATCTGCCATCGTATTAGTGACAAAAGCAGCATGAAAGATGCACATTATATTTTTGCTTTATTCCATCAGTGTATTTCAGAGTATAAAAATTTTAAGTAAAGAGAATTAAAAGATTTGGAGGCTGCTTCTCAGACCTTTACTTGATTCAATGTGATAGACTTTGCAAGCAAACAAAACCACAGCCTTGTGGTTTCATTAAGATTCTCTAAAAAAACAAACAAACAAAAATCCCACCAGAGAACCCTCTTCCCCCCGAAATGTAAAAAACTACCCACATGAAGAAATTCTCTGTGGCTGTGCTGTTACTCTAATCTAGTTACTAAATCTGAGGTTTCTCTTTAAGGCTTCCGGCCAGGTTTTGACATTGGATTTCGGGATATTCTAATTAGCTGTGGTCCCAAAGGAGGCGTTCCTGGCTTCTTCCCTGCATAGTCAGGAGTCCTGGAGGACTCCAGGCTGCAGGCTGCAAGGAGAGCGGGTTAGGTTAGTACATTTCCTACCCGTGTCGTGCGCATCGTCCGGGGAATGGAGTTCTGCTCTACCGTTTCCTAGTCTCATTAAAAAGTTGGTGAGCTTTTGAAGGCTGCAGTTTCCATTTTTTAGGATTGTCACCACCTGCAGCAGCCATTTCGTGCTTTGAAAGACACACGTCATCATGCTATTATTATTACTTGCTTGTGCTAGTACTCAAAGGACCTGAACGAGGCCAGCCCAGTAGCTCAGACTACTTCTCCGCAATAGAGGAAGAGGTGATCGCCACCTTGGGAGATTAGGCGATACCCAGCTCGAAGATCACACCAACTCAGTCATGTAAGCAAAACCATTTTTTCCCCATAGCAAATGTGAAGACAAATAGTTTACCTTAATTTGAAAAATCAAGATAAAATGTCTTCCAGCGCCTTTTTATCCACGCAGCACCAAGACAAAAGGTATTCCCCAGCTGCAGCGATGCCAGGTAGGGGCCAGCTTGGGTGCTCAGCCCTCCTCCAGCACCAGGGAGGCAAAACCAGAGGCGAGGGGATGAGCGACAGGATCAGGCTCTCCGTCCAGGGCATGGGCTCATCCTCCACAGACAGCTGCCTGGGGAAGCTGATGCCTGGTGCCAGGGCTGCTCTGCTTGATAAAACACCCCTGAAGAGAGTCTGTTTGAGACAAAAGGAGTATATCATTTTAACATTTTAGTGCTGGCTATTTCAATCTTTTAAGAGATTACAGCAGACTGAAATAACCGGGACTAACAGGCAGAAGGCAGGTTTGGTAGATAAAATGGAACGACAAACCCTTTAATAAATAGAAAGCAGACATCTCATCCTTACAGGAGCAAATACATATTACATGTGTACGTAGCTTTTCACCAGTGGCCCCCAATACACCAGCAATATCCAAAGCCCAGAAACTCTTTGCCTGTCATACGTTCCTGAGTTTTGACTTTGTTTGGGGGCTTATGATAGGCCTGGCTATGAATTAATGTTTAGCAAGAGAGGCGTCTTGTGAGTGACCCCCACCTGGTGGGATGATATGTGGAAACTCTAGCGATCTTTTCATTTCAGTAAGAGCTGCGCACGGCTGTGCCAAGGCTTCCCTCAGCTCTTGTCTCCAAATCTCCCTGACAGCTCGAGGAGATAACTAGTGGAAAGCAAGGTTCAACCTCACTTTTTTTTTTTCCTATTTCCCCAGTTTCCACCCGCGTTGAATACAATTACAACACAGTGGGAAAATTATATAGAAAGACAATTTTTTACTCAACAGTCCCACTTCCTGTTCATGACCACAGCCAGCACCGAGGAATTTCTGCAGATTTTGAAAGCAAAAGCATATTTCTAAAATTTTTCATCCTCTCAGCGTAACATGCTATAGCTCACCTATCAGGAGGACAGTCTGGCTAATTTGGGAAGAGTAGCTTAGAATTGCCTGGGACGTGGGATAATATTTCCATGAAGATTTTGACATTACTTTTTTGCATTTCAGATTTCAGCAACACAAACATACACAAAGACTCAGAACTGCAAACTTCAAAATGTTTTGATTTACCTTTGGAGGTAATGGTTAGCCGAATTCTAACTGCAGGACCAAACCCTCTTCTTATAAATATTTTGCATGAAATATAAGAAGGTTGTATCTTTGGAGCCATGAGACAAATCTGAAGACAATTCAGAAGTAAGAGAAGCAGAATTTGCCCTGTATAATCGCTGTTACAATTAATGACCCCAAATAAGGAATGGCTTTCCTTTCTAGGCTGACAGGATCACCTTTTGTAAACTGCATACATTTGATCTAAGACACTGAGAGACAATAACCAAAATCATTCCCACACATATTTCTACAGGCACTTTTCAGAATAAAATTTAAATATTCTCACTTTAGAAAGTATGGAGTAAGATATTCACCCTCTATATTTCAGATATCTATTGAAATAAGATGGTGTTCTTAAAACCGGATTTCATTTTCCTCCAATAGCACAGAGAGATGACACCTAACAGATGATACTAGCTGTCAGCTTTATGCAAACATATCTGTAGACTTCAGACAATTATCTGTAATCAATAGCTGTAGCATCATGGTAATAAAATTATAGTACTTACATATAATTACACTTACATTCAAATATATCCAGTTCCATTCAGAGTGTATATCAATGGAGTAAATCTTGGTAAGTCTGTAATTCTCAACAGAGAGGAGGGAAGGTCAGATCCATGTTTTCCAAGAAATTTAGTTCAGAAAAAACTTTCTTTTTCAGCTAACCTGCTAATATTGGCATCCTTTTAGATTTTAGAAGAAACTGTTCTGGGTAAAGCCTTTGCAGAAGTACCCCTGCTAATCCTACACACATAGCTCTATTTTTCTACTAAATAAAATTCTTACAATTATATGTATATGAATGAGCATAATGTAGTTTATCACATGCTGATTCTGTTACTTAAGGTCAGAAATTAGTGGGCACTCTTGGATTCACAATTGCTTGTAAATCTACTAAGATGAATTTTTCATGTCAGTATAAAAATAGGCCCGTATTATATTTTTCATTTTGTGCTTCCCCCATTCAGTTTCAATATACTGCCTCTCCCTGTTCCTTTTCTGTTCTCCTTGCTCCTTTTCTGTTCTTCTATTCTTTCATTTCCTGGTCCTCTATTCACTCCAGCTTTCTCCTTTAATTTTCTCTCCTCCTAGCACTTTTTGATTCTTAGCATTGATGTTGAAGATAGTATTCTGTGCTGAAATGGTGTTTGTATTGGTGTAAAAAAGACTTCTGCTCTATTACTGGTTTTCCCCCATATAAAGACACTGTAACACCTTGGCTATATTACAGACCCTGATTTCAGTAGTTACAGGACTTTTCCCTACATAATGAAACCCTGAGTCCCAGTCACCCTGCTGTTAGGAAAGGGGAAAAAAGACCCTTAAAAAATCTTAATATGTAGGTATCTGGGCATGTTTCCCACAGGTCATGACTGCTGTTTAAGTACCTTAAAAAACAGATCTGTGCAAGCAGCAACAGGTAGGAAATGAAAGGCATTATAAAAGGACTGACAGGATCAGTCCTTTTTCCTTTATGATTTACATGTGCAGGCTCTTGGCAAGAGTTTCTCCTATTTCTAGAAGAAGCAGCTTTCTCAAAAAGTGCAGTGTTTATGGTGAAAATTCAAAATTTCTACGGTTTTCATTACAAAGAATACTTTTCAATCATAAATTTTACACAGAAATACGTAATTTTTCCTAGCCACCACTACCTGCAGCTGAGAAAATTGAAGTGGTGATCATTGCTGGAGAAGCTGGTGTGGGTATACCTATGAAGTAGTCAGATCTGTTGCTCCTATAGGCATTTCCGAGTCAGTTTTAAACCATCTCCCTTGGTCCTGCCAGCAGTACGAAGGCTTCTCACCTTCTCCTGCGACTCTTGCAACCCCCCCAAGATTTGGTGCTGCAAATACGGCAGTACTAGCAGGACATGGGGCAACACGGGCTGCAGCCTGACCACCGCTTGTGTGCCTCCTGTGGGTCTTAGGATGTTCTCATTCTGGAAATTACGAGGACAGACAACAAGGAGAGACAGCTTACCTATGGCGTGCTCCCAAAACTCAGAGAGTCTGGGGGCTCCTCTTGCAAATGGTCCTGATTCTCACCGAGAAAACTGACCCTGACCTGGCCTGGGGAGTGAGGGTCACTCCGATTACACCTATGTCACATCTCAGTTGAGTAACGTCAAATCTGCAGTATTTCCTGAAACTGCAACACCCTACTATTATCAGAGTGGGTTTAGGCATTTAAAGCCTACAAAATGGACACTTTGGGCAAAGATTTCCTTTGGGGAAAATAGGTCGTGTCTTGAAAGCCAAGGATAGTCAGAAGATGGTCAGCATCTCTTAGGAAATGGCCTATAATTCTTTAAGTGCTAGCTAAAGAAATAATGTACAGCCAGAGAAAAAACTAGAGCTGTCATAACCTGAAAGATCTGATTTATGAGAGATTTTTCTTTTTTTTTTTTCTTTTCTCTCTTTTTTGCTAACTAGAGTTAAAAACAAGGTAATCACACCATAATTATAGCTTTGATCAGTTCTCTGCTGAAGACAAAAATTGTTCTATGTAGGTCATTCGCTGATGCCTAAGTTTATCAAAACAGACTTATATCATGATAACATAAATTTAAAATAATCTGTGGCATGCACATACAAAATCTGCAACTGTTTCAGGTATTGTCGCTAATCACATATATTTCACCATAAACTGTTTATAAATTATGTTTATTGTCTTATAATTAGTAGTACTAACTGCATAATATCAATAAGGTCATTAAATATGTAAACAATAAATAATAGTAATATTAATGCCACCAAGCAGCAATGCTTGACAGCATCATGTATATTCAGTCAGCCTATGACTATATTTCTCTGCACTTCAATGGCTGGACATGGAACGGTGCCAGTCACTGGTTTAATGAATATCAAGACGAGTGCAAAAGTAGCAAAGTTATCTAGCAGTTGGTTTAAAAGAAAAAAAAAGGAAAACCTAAAAAAAAAAAGTGTATTCTAACTCTTATGTAATTACAGAAGATGTGGACTTTTTGGATCCTTTTACCACTGCAGTTTTACATGCCCATCCGCTTCTCCTGGATAAGCAGTGAGACCAAGCTTCCCTGTTGTAATACCCAAACTGGTGGACCTAGCTAGTTTGCTGTGAGAGCTGGAGTGATAGACTTGACCTCTAGATTACATAAGGATAAATCAAAGACAAACAATGAAGCACTAAAAGGCAAGTAGATGGTCCCCTGACATTGAATGTTATCATTCCAAATTTATTTCTTTTTTACAAAGTTCCTTTGGAGAGGGGCAAGTTAGGGGTTTTGTTTGTTTTTCTAAAGGGAGTTCTAGAGTTTGCACAGATCTGCTATCTATCTGCTGAATTTGGCTGGCATTATTGGAGAGGCCAGTTATGGACTGAAGGAAAACAAATTATTTGCAAACCAATGAAAACCTTGTAGAAGTATTGCATTAGGTGCTATATTGACCTTACCTCTTCAGGTAGAAAGTGTGTATGATGATGCCTTTATACTTACAGATCAATATGAAGTGTTTGAATTTCCTTGTCTCTCCATCTTAGAAGACTAGAAATTTGTTATAAAAAGAAAATGGAAACTATTTGTTGAATAAAGGGCAACATCACCTTTTTGCCATAACCAGGAGAGCACATCAAAAGGGACTGTGCACTCATTAACATTTGGCATGCGATTCTGAAGTAAACTGGCTCTTTTAAAACTGCCTTGAATTGTTCATTTATTCCAGACCCAATGAGCAAAGCCATGGGATTTTCTTTTTCCAGAATTTTCTTCCCATGTGCCCCAAATGAATGACCTTTGTCCTTTCAGCCCTCATTGCTTGCTGCAGTGGAAGTCCTCCTCTGTTATAGATCAGCTCCTCCATAAGAATTAGCCCCACGTTGAATGCCCAGAACTTCACCACCATGGCAGGTGCTAATGGGGGTTTTGGTCACTTGGCAATTAAAGTTTCCAACAATGTGACTAGCTGAGGAGCTTCTAGGGCAAATCCATAATAATTAAATTGCAAAATTAAACACTCTAAGAACAAAGAAACAACATTCTTTGCCAAAACACATACACTTCAGCTGTTCTGCACCCAGGCTACTTGTGACTCTGCTGGACACAACTAGACTTGATATGGAAACATTAACTGCAGACCAAAAAATCTTCTGTGTCACTCTGCTCTGCTTAACAGCAATGGCAAGCATACAAATTCTGGTCCATGATGATAGCAACAACGTCATATCTAATGGGTACAGTTAAGATTGTCTTCAGCCGTGTTACTATCCTGGGCAAAATGATGTATGCTACCTTGTCTTGCAAAGGGTGCATGACCATGCAGCACAAAGCCTGCCACCCCAAGCTGCCACCACAGGCTTACTGCTGTCATGACCAGACCATGTAATTTGAGATCCATCAGGATGAGATGACTGGAGATCCCAGTGGACAACAACATGACTATGAGGCAGCAATGCATCCTTGCACCAAAGGTGGCCAACAACATCCTGGGATTCATTAGGAGGAGTGTTGCCAGCAGGTCAAGGGCGGTGAACCTTCCCCTCTACTCAGCGCTGAAGAGACACATCTGGAGTGCTGGGTCTAGTTCTGGGATCCCTAGCACAAGTGAGGCATGAACATACTAGAGCCAGTCCAGTGAAGGGCCAATAATTGATTAAGGGTCTGGAGCTTCTCTTATATGAGAAAAGGCTGAAAGAGATGGGACCCTTAATCCTGGAGAAGAGAAGGCTCAGGGGGATCTTTTCAATGTGTATAGATACCTGATGGAAAGGAATGAAGAAGAGGGAGCCAGACTGTTCTCAGTGGTACCCAGTGACAGGAAGAAAGGCAATGGGCACAAATAAAATATCGGAAATTCAATGCAAATACAAGAATACTATGAGGGTGGTAAAACTTTGGAAGAATCTGCCTAGAGAGGTTGTGGAGTATCTGTTCTTGAAGATATTCAAAACCCTATTGGACATGGTCCTGGGCAACTTGCCCCTGCTGTCCATGCTTGAACAGGGGGGTTGGACTAGACGATCTTAAGAAGTCCTTCCCACCTAAACAATTCTATGAAATCTCTCAGGCTGAGGAAGAAATTAAACTTGAGGGCGTGTCCGGTCTGAGTGTGCCAGCTACTAGGCACACTACGTTAAGCAAAATGCTGTGCTGCTGCAAAACAGTATATATACAGGCTGAAGAGGAAACACTTCCCAGCAGTCCATGCCTTAAAGTTTAAATCTATCAGGTTCTTTGCATTTCCTATTGCTTAACTTTCCCACACAGCATGGCTACAATTGTGGATCCCATTCTGAGGTCTTAGTCCTCTCCACTTATTGTAGGAGGAAATCTGCATGTCTGTCTCAATGCTATGGAACCTCTAGGTAGCTGGAGCTCTGAATTACAGATTTCATTCTGGAAATTGTTCAGGCTGCTACAAAAAGGCCATATGCATCTAGTCATTTTGCTGCTTCAAAATACATGAACTTATGAGTAGGTCCTGATAATGCAGAATTCAGCTACTCCTCTAAGACAAGATGAGGACCAGCTAAGTCTTTCACACCAGATATATCATATTTTACTCATTGGCACTCACCTGTTCTTGGCAGCCAGAGCTGACCGATGCAGCAGGAATAATTCACATGATAAGAAGTAGCACTAGCAAGTAGCAGGCACACTGCGCTAGCTAAGAATATGGATGATGATTCAAATATTTGGGCTTCCTTGATCTGCTGATGAAAGGCATTCTGAAATCAACTTTTCAATACAGAATACAGTTACAAGATCATTGCTCCAAAGACTACCTAGAAGCACTACAACTCAAATTGTTTAGGATCATATCTCTGTTCTTCTCAATGCTGTATATCAAGGTGGTACAATGCAAGTGAGAACAGTTCTCAGATGCAATCCAAATATTGCCAAATCCTTTCTGAAGATTTGACTTTATTAATGACTTAATTAAAATTAAGTCAGGTGTAACCTTTTTTTGAGACTGGATGTTCACTCCGCACTTTTCCTTAAGAGTGCTTGATCCTAGCAAGGGCTATTTTACAAATACTGTTTATCACCCCATCCCAGGACCTCTTTATTTCCATTTGAGGCTCCTTGTGTTACAACAGGTAAGCTCCAAGATTCACTTCATCCATTCTGTTATCCTGAACTATAAACTTTGGCAGTATTCAGCGACAGTTTTAGGTCCCCAGGAAAGGTAATTTCATTTCTTTTAGATTAAATTTTTCAAGCACATTCTCTTTGTTTTCCTGTTCTAGCGAGATTTTCTGTATGAAACAGATATGAAACAACCTTCTTTCCTTTCCTTTCTTATTTTGCTACTTCATCATTTTGCCCATATTCTCTTTATCTGGTTGCAGACAGTCTCTTCTTTTCTGGCCCTCTCTGCCTGTCAGCCTCTCACTTTCAATGCAGAGACCTCCGCCATTCTCTCACTAGAAATATGAAGCTAGATGTTTAACATACGGATCTTTGAAAGTGCTGGGCACCCTCTAACAGACAGTGATAGATCTTCTCTAGTTTCTACCGGAGTTGAATTTCCTTGGCACCTTCTACTATCATGCCTGTATACTTAGGGCTTTTCCATTTTGGAGCTCAGCCTTCACTACCTTTCAACACCTCTCCTGTTTCTGAGGACTGTCTTTCATGTAGTTCCCATTGCTCTCTTTCAGTCTGCTTAAAATGCTATCTTTAGCCATCTTCAATTTTAGCAGACTCCAATTTTGTTTGAAAAACTAAATCAGACTTCAGTGGTCAAGCTATACATGAGCATAAACTTTAGAAAGGACAGTTGTATTTGATATTCCAGGCTGCAACTGGAATGGATCTTAGTGTCTGAGTGTGATGATTGCTCCCACGTAACCAGAGGTAAAACAAAGAACAGAGTTGTGTGAATAGGAAGCAGAGATTCTGCCTCATTGTGCATCAAAATCCTAATAATGTTGATCAGAATAGCATAGCTACATTGCTTGCTTTTTCATCCCAAATTCCTGGTTTGAAATCCCAAATGTTCTGATCTTGAATTCCATGTTCATTTCTAGACGAGTATCAGTATGAGAGAAGGGCCATGGAAATAAGGTTTTCCTTACAGCTGATCAATAGAGGGCATAATTAAGGACTGTAGGCCAAATCCTCAACCAAGGTAATTCACAGTGATTTACTCCACCTGCAAATCTGGCTCACAACACAGAAGTGCTGTTGTTAAAATGTTAAATCACTCCCAACCAAGACAGAAAAACTGTATTCTGTGCTTACTTTGCCATTTGTACTTTTGAATTTTCCTTGATTTGAATGCCTATCCCTCAGGAGTCGGAGGCAACCATTTCCTGAAAGAAAGCAGAAGTTAATTTTAATACAGGGTCTGCTTGATCCCTCAAAACAGGTCAAAGTTAGGGTAATTATGGGTATCTGACTGATGTTCAGATGCTTACATTCCCTGATGAATCCATAGCTAACTCTATGTGATGGAAATATCTCACATTATTCCTGTGTTTGCCAGCTTGCAGTGTCATTCCAGATGGCAAACACAAAAATAGCATGAAAAAATTCTTTCTGAAATTCAGGCTCTGAAAGGGTTTTCTTAATCCTACAACAGATTTTCCAAGATGTTCAAATTTTCCATTCCTTACTAACATAAAACATCCCAACAGGAATACCTTGTAAAACCATTGTTACAGTAAATTTCAGGCCATTATTAATTTCATTACTGGCTACTTATTAAGAGTATATTTATTTCTTCATCACTTCTCTAAGAAATCTACCTCTGTTACATTTTATTCTTTGCTTGATGCTACTTGCATTAGAGTAGGAGTATCTTCAGAGCAATAGAATTGTGAAGGTCTCAGTTGTTAACATGAAAGTGGGACTGCTTAAATTTGATTACTGTGTTTAATGAAGTGTCACATTTATTTACAAGATGACATGATGAATCACATTACAGTTATTATAAATCAGCTTATAAGAATGGACAAATGGTTCAATAAAGCAATGGATTTACAAATCTAAGATGAACGCATTTGGGTTCCTTGTCATATTTCCCTTTAAAAAAAATGGCAGTGCACTATTTACTTTAGCCCAGGAGCTAAATTGGCAATTTGCTTTAAAAAAAAGTGTGGGGGGGGGGGGGGAAAGAGAGGGTTTGCATTTCATTTTGTACTATACTTTCTGTCTCACTGACCAAAAATGTCAGATCAGTCACAAGGGCAAATCCAGTCCACCTCAACATGTTTGTTAACCTTAGAGCCATACATACATGTTATTTCCTTCCTCTTCAAATGCAGTCGTGTCTCACCCCTAACAGAAGACCTGTCCCACATCCATGCCAGACACAATATGCCCTGACAAAAATTCTTTTGCCTGTCTCCTTCATTTGCCCAAATCCTGGGCATTAAACTGGGGTTTAAATTACCCCCAAGAGCACCAGTCCTAAGATTAAAATAAAATTGTATCTGCTTGCCTTTTGACACTTTCATCACCTTGCCTTGTGTGACAACAGTGACATGAGTTGACCAAAGCCTGACAAAAGTCAAAAAGTAAATAAGTATCCATCCAGCCCCCCCTTCCCTCCCTGGCCTTGGAGTCTTCATTAAAAGGGTCTTAGTTCACTTCCATATGAAGGAAATTGGCTCATTTGTGTGCTGTACCCTCTATCCCTCTCTCTCTCTCTGCCTGACTTGCAAAGGAATTTGTTTGAAACATTTTTTTCAGTGCATTTCTGTTTATTTGTGTTTGCCCTGCAGAAATGCTAATGCAGGTTCATTGCATTAAACAGGCCTGATAACGTCTGAGTGCACTCACATATGTGTAGGCTGAAAAACAGCCACATCCTGGGGAGACCGGCGGGGGGGGGGGCTGAGGAGGACACGTGTGTGTTTTGGGGTGTGCGTGCGCATTGGGGAGGGGGAGGCTTCCAAGTGGTTGAGCTCAGGCTTTCGTGCCACATCTGCATTTCGCCCTGTTTGAGTGACAGGTGTACATGGATGCCACATCGGCTGCCAATATGTTATGAGACCATGGTAACAATCGCTCATCTCTGGGGAGCTATGCTGCCTCGTTCCTCACTATCAGACATGAAAGAAATAATTTCAGGTGCCAGAAAAGGAACTGTGATAAAAGAAAACATTTCGGCTTTCATGGCACTGGAGTTTGCCCTGAGGCAACAGCTTTGATAAAAAAAAGTGTCTCTTTCTTTACATTCACAATTAATCCATGATTATCTACAAGCAATCCTTTGGCCTATAGGATACTGACAGAAAAGTTGTTTTTCTTTTTTTTTTTTAATTCCTTGTACACTTCACCTCTGTGTTTTCCTGCTACATGCACCTATTGTATCACACAAATCTTCAAACCCTGCTGAAGCTGGAGACAGCTTCCCACCCCCACTTTGGGAAGTTATGTAGATATCAGACATATCTGTGTAGAATAGCTATTGTTAGCTGAAGTATTAACATACAAAGTTTCTTCAGTGGTATATTTAAGAAAGATATGGAAGAGGGCTATTATACCACAAGGAAAGGCAAAGCAATCCCTCTTTTCTGCACTGTTCTGTGTCATCAGCCAAAAGGAAATTTTGGTATACTTTTAGGAGCAAAACAATGAGCTTCATTCAGGAGGCAATATTATTCCTCTCTGCATGAGTTCACTTTCACTTGATATTGGTTGGATCCAGCATTTACTGTGTCCATCTGACATCGATAAGACCATCCTTCACTGTTGAGGTCAGGTCCTGCCTAAGGGCCATGCGGGGTCACAGGGTAAAACAAGTAGCACTGGAGTTTTGACCCAAGCAACCTCAATCTTTCCTTGGGCCTCCATGAGCCCTGGGGGCAGCCTTCTCCTCACCTTGGTCTTCACTGCCCGATGCTGTAAGGCAGACTTACAGTCCCACCACCTGGCAGTCATTCCCCACCTACCAGTCTGGGCATCTTGCACCCACAAAGGGACAGAGAGTCTCTAGGGTGTCCGAGGCACAGATGTGCAAGTACATGTATACGTGCATACATATATATATACCTATATGTATAGCTGGGCGAAGCACAGCTCCTCTGCATGCCCCGCCTCGTCCTGGGGAGCGCCTGGACCTCCCAGACCATGCATATTCCTCAGGCACCCTGAGGTGCAGCCTGGGGCTCCTTTTCAGGGATTGTACAGGCAAGACAGTGCCTGACGCAAAAGAGGTCCAAAATCACACGGGAAATGGCTGACCAGAAATTATTTGGGGCACAAGCCCTTGTGGCACAAATCCAGTGACTCCCCCTTCCAAGCCCTGGTGCCTCGTGTCCCAGGCCACCCCTCCTTGCCCCTTGCTCCTGACATAAAACGCCAGCATCAGCTGGTGCACGATCCCACACAGGCCACGGACAGTTGTGCACAGGGCCAAGATCTTGTCTGCCCAGTCAGCAAGAAAATACTGGAAATACAGAGTGTCTTGGGTGGCAATGCAGTCCCTCTTTGGGAGCATGCAGAAACCGCATGTCTCTGGAGCCGACCGTGGTGGCAATGAGCTTGCGGAGCTCTGGTGTGACACAGTGCTGTCTTCCTTTGGTGGGGAACTCTCCATATCACCTGAATTGTCTGCCAGTCATCTTACATACAAATCCAATAAATTATATACTCAAAAAATGTCCCCTTAATACTTCCTCAGAATAAATCCTTTTGTGTTTACCATAATATATTAGCATAGCAGCCCTAAAGTAAAAAAACATGGCTCAATGGACAGGAGAGTGCTTATCCAGTTGGGTGGCCTGGGACAAAACTGTCCACACAGAAAGTGTGGAGTTTTTTCCTAGGGTTGTTTTTCTTCATCTCAGCAGATTCTTGTTCTTACTGCATGGACAGCTTTAAAAGAAACAGTCCATGGACTTATGGTTTTTTGTAATTCACAGATTCTGTGTGCTTCAGGTTTTGGACTAATAGCTGGAGGTGCTGAGCATCAAAAAATCAGACTGGTCAAGCCAGATCTGTAGGGATATTTAAATGCCTAATCGGTTATTCACCCTGATTAGGCACACATTGTGGTTCTAGCTTCATGTACTTTCAGTTGGACTTCCCAAGGGGATGAAAATTTTGCATATAAATACCTTCACACTTCTTTGCCTCAGTTTCTTTTTCAGAAATGTGGCAATGTTTTGCCTTATCCAAAACCACATACAAAGATCTTTGTGAAAAATACAGGAATTGTTTTAGAGAGAATGTTTAACATGACATAGCCATCACTAATAATGAGAGTTCAGATTTCTCTTCTCATTCACCTCAGTCACGGTTGACTTCTTGAGCCCCTCCCAAGCTTCAAATTTTATACTGGTGACTCTTAGATTTTACAAGGTGTGTTTGCTTCATGTTACTTATCTCAGGTCTTTTTAAGGGGTGCAATGACATAGCGTGTTTTTTCTCCTAGAGCAGATCAGCTTTGGCAAAAACTGTCCACCTACAGGGTCCAGTAATTAAGTGGTTTGCTCGAGAAAATGGAACAAAAAGCCAGAAAAATTACATGGGTCTGAACTCTTCAGCTACCACAGTTGTAGAAACTCTGTGTTTCTGTTTCCCATTTTTCTCCATTTAGATCTATCTGTCCATATGGATGGATGTCTCTTTTTGTTTATCACCTTCTCTCTCTTTTTTTTCTTTGGGTTGGCTTTGTTTTTTTGTTTGGTTTATTTTTCTATTAACATGTATCATTGTCCAGTTTCATGTTACTGCCTTCTGACTAACTCAACCATCAGCATTTTCAACAACGGGCTGATTAGTGGAAAGGAATAAAAACAATCTGAAGGGTAATAACAGCAGACTGGGGAGATGAAGGAATTATCAGGGAGCAAAGCCCTAACACGGTATTGCTAAGTTATGTACTCATTGCTCCCTTGCTCTAACAAGCAGCTGCATAAAGCTAGGTAGCTTTTCTTCTCAAACAAAGCAAGGCTTCTGTGTGTATGTTGGTACGTGTTTCAGGGAAAAAAAATCAGGACATTGTGAGCAAACTGGCTCTGCAACGGATCGACAAGGGTTTATTATTCTGAGCAGCACTCAATCAAATGTGGCCCCTATGAACAGAGAGTAATGTTGGCGAATCATCCTGGGGGCTTTTTTTCTGTGTGTGAGTGGTATCCATCTGTCAGCTGTCAGTGCCAGTGAGAGATATACAGAGCTGTCACTTCTTGTCAGCCAGCATTTGTGAGGCCTTTTGCAGCTGCTACACAACACATACTGTCCTTATTGAAGGCCAGCAAGGAGTCTTGGAGAAGATTCTGCTGGGCAGGGTGAAAAGGGAAGAGAGATGTCAGGACCACTCTAGGAGAACAGCCTTGACCATCAAAGATTTTTAACTTCACTCTCAAAATCCTATGCTTTTCTGAATATTAATGATAATAAAAGGCAGATGGAGAGCTGAGGTAGTGGCACAGCTATATGCTCCGCATTTCGAGATTCAAGGCAAGTCTTTCACTCCCTTTGGTACCTTTGGAACCTGTAATAATAAACATGGTGGGATGCGGGTGATGATGATTCAAAAAGTTCCT